>NC_077243.1:60485000-60785000 GCF_947179165.1 Solanum dulcamara
TCTCAGTCAGCAATCGCACAGAATCTCTCATAGCCCTATCTTCGGGCCCTGGACGTGGAGCTGTGGGCTCAGGTACTGGAGTCTCAGAATCTGCAGCTGCCACTGCTCTAAGTTTCTCTGATAGTGGCGGCGTAGTAGAACTTGTCGATTGTGGCACAATCCCTGGGATAGAATGGGCACGAGCCCTAGTAACTCTTGGGGTCTAACTAGTTTCCCCCGCTACTGACTTGCCTTTCTGGGCAGTGGTCACTTTCCTTGGAAACATTGTTGTAAACATAATAAACCGTTAGGGAGGAATTATCTTAGTATTACAGCTCTACCGCACGATATAAGATAAGAACGAAATACAACATCCTAAATCTCCTGTAGCCTCCTGTTTATAGATGTGGTACATAACACATCGATAACCAAGACTCTACTAGACACGGTCTATAGACACTCCGAGGACGAACTGCTCTGATACCACTTTTTTTCACGACCCAACCCTATGGGCCGCGACTGGGTGTCTGAGCTGGACACCCATGTATACTCCTGGTAACCTCAAGTAAACCTGTCGCATGTTTGAGTCACAACGTCTCAATAGGTAGCATAACTTATAAGCCGGTGAGGCTATCATAGCATGTGGGGTTGTCCCATTATAAACACACATGCGAGCCGACAAGGCTGCTTTGACAAAGGTCGCCCTAAAATATAAGTCATACAGGCATAATTGAACACACATATATACATAACCCACACACGTATCTACAGACATCTAAGAGTATTAGTGACAACATATGGCAGGACAGGACCCCTGCCGTACCCCTGAATAAACAAAAACATACATCAGAGGTTTAGTACCCAAAAGCTAGGCTCCGACACAATGGAGCTTTTCACAAACTAGCTAGGTGGAACCCTAGGCTGGCGGATCCTCAAAGCGCGCGTCTGCACCTGCGGGCATGAACGCAGCCCCCCAAGAAGAGAGGGTTAGTACGATATGTGTACTGAGTATGTAAAGCAGAAAATACCACAAGTAACGTATAGTTGACACGGGGATGCAAAGAACAAGTACAAAAATTAATAAATCACATTACCTGAACCTTCTGACATGAGGTCATGTAACTCAGTATGATATTCCACACCTGGCCCGTTATGGGACTTGGTGTTACAAATTTATCTTTATGTCATCAGATGCATAAATATACCATAGTCACATTTCGTACTCGGCCCATCATGGACCTCAGTGAACAACCATGGCATCATAACCTCTTTCCCATGCCAAACACGTCTCCAGAGAAAGAAAGGATAGCTTTACCTATCCATAACTTCCTAACGTAAGGAAGCTTGAGAAGCCTTAGTTCAATTACTGTAGGAGTGCTTTCATCAAGAAGTAAATAAGGTTCATGAATTACGCTTGGCATCTATGAGTAGATTTACCCTCAAGCTCACACCATTCATTACTTAACTTGAATACATGCCAAAAGAAGAGAAAGAGTAGGCTCTACATACTTATTCCAAAAATATGCCAAAAGAAAGCTTCACATACCTTGTCTGAATTATTCCTAATCCTGCTTGCCTCACCATCCTTTGAACCTATTCAACATGAAAGTAGTATGAATATCAACCCCTTTTACTTTCCAGCACCCTAGGTTACATCTTAGTATTAATGGAATCCATTTCCTTAGTCATTTACCCGACTAGTTCTGTTATTCGCTAAGGCGTCGTCGAAAATTGGGCAGCACCTCCCCTATAATGTGCCCTATCAAAATTTCCAATTAGGTCCCTAATACCTACAGCCAACCAACAACAATAACCTGCAGCAATTCACACCAACAATACACAACATAAACTCCAACTGACTTATTCAAAAATATGGTAGCACAATAGGGCGTCTAGCCTTTATTTTGTAACGCCTTTCATTATACGTAACGAGGGGTCGTGTGGATTCAACCAGCAGAAACCTAAACCACATTAGAACATATTTAGGCCCTGAAACAACACATCACATCCCTGCAGAAGCACCTCACACGAACAACACTATCCTTCAACGATAATTTAACTATAGCGATTCCAATTTAGTTTATTTCGGGCATCAAACATATTTATCATATTTTCACATTTCCATCCACTTACACAACGTATAATACCCTCTATAACAACACCATAAACTCCAATTTAAAAGGAAAGGCCTTACCTTACGTTAAACTTGTCAATCTCGCCAAAACTATCCAAAACGTGAAATCTGGACAGCCCACTGTCCTTATATTGTCGCTTAGTTTCGGAGGGGTAATTGAGGGAAACCGGATTTGTGGCCTCAATGAAAGTTATAGAAATATATATATCAAGGTTGCAAAAAATTTTTAATTACCCCTACAACAATTTTGTACAAAACTATATGCCCAAAATACTCACAGCTGTCCGTGTAGGATTTCCAAAACAAATTCTGGGCAGTACCTCCTCTACACTTCATCACCCTTTTTCACGAAGATAAATGCAAAACTGGATTTAAACGTCTAAATAAACGTTATATAACTATGAAATACCTTTCCAAAACATATTGAATCACCCGAAACTAATCTATACACAAGAAGTTATACCAATATTACTAACAACTGTCCCCTCCAAAAATGGGTCTGTTCCCTAGCGTTTTCCCTTTAAGTTTCTCTTAGTTTTCCAAGTGAAGAACTGAAAATATGGTTCCGTAGTCATCGTAATATACTTATATACACATCCACATAATTGAGGAACACCATAGATAATTAATTCACGGAAGAAAAGTGAAGAACTTACCTTAACTTCCTCCAATTTGTGGCTGCTGTTGTGAGCTCTCTTTCTCTCACAATTTTCTCTCTATTTTTGGACTTGTCTTGGCTGAAAAATGACTTGATAGTCATGAGCACACATATATATATTTCCTCAAGAAGTGACACGTGTCAGCCCCTAAGGGTGACACGTATCCGTCTCCTATTGGGCCACGGATCCTTGCCTTGTCTCCTAGGATGCCACGTATCTTTGTGGGCCCCACATACCAAGTAGGTGGGTCACCTACTTGACCCTAAGTAGGTGGGTCACCTGCTTTCTTGAGGTGCTGCCATGTGTCACTCCTCCATTGGCTTCCACGTGTCATCTTTTCCCCTTCCTCGTGGGTTCGTAATCTCGTCTTATTTTAGGAGCCTATGTAATCCATTCTATGTAAGCTTGGTATGTCCTTAAGCAACTCAAGTATGTAAGATGTCTAAGTTGGTAGCTTACGTAGGTAAATCGAGTCCTACGACTCATTACTTGGCCTCCAACTCCTTTCGACTTCTCCTGACCCTATTTCCAATCTTTCGTACTCGGGTGGAACTTCATAGATAACATGGATCCCGCGGCAATCTTTTAGAGAAAGAAAAAAAATATGCTCCAACATACAAAAGTGTGGGGTATAACATATTATCTATATGAATTATGTATGGGCTGATATAAAGTTTATGATCGTGCATGTTTTCAAGTAAATTACATGATTTTTAAATTAGTTGATCATGCATTCATGTCTTACCTAAATTTCAATTATAAGCTATGATCATGAATTTCCAAGTATGATTTATGATTTTGTATTTCAATTATGATCATGGCCTATAAGTATGTTTCGAAGGATAATTTTCATGCAAGTTATGAAGTAAGGTGACTTAGGGCCCTATGTGGTGATCTAAGGCCAAATGATATTGAATTATGCAATTATGATTATAATGATGAAAGCACAATTTTCACATTACAGGTATGATACGAAAATGAGCTACTCCATCATTTCAAACCTATGATAATGACTATGATATATGAAATTATGATTTTTATGCTATGTATGTAGTCCGTGGGATTTAACTTAGTATTGAATATTGACTTGGGGTGGGGGCTCAAAATATGAGGTCCTTATATAAAGTCTCTTGTCTCATAACTACGTGCCACCGTAAGATTGCCTTCATTGCCTAGCTATTGGATCCACATATAGTATATGCATGACCCGTTTAGCGGGGTAGAGTCTACCTTGGCAAGTAGATTTCTCTTTTCTTTGTTGTATGGGGAGACAATGAGATTCCATGTTATAGCTCGCATGGTCTTATTATAGGTTATGGTTCCTATTCCACATATGTATGATCTCTTAGGTATGCTATGATTTAATTTTTTTTTAAATACTTTGGTTAATATGATTTTCTCATGTCTTTACTTACCTTATCTTACCATGTGATTTTCTTGACCATTGAATTCCATGATTTTCGTTGCATGTCACGCCCACACACTTAGTACATTCCAATGTACTAATGTATACTTTTTGTCTAAATTATCTCATAATGTAGGGGTTGAGGTTGAATATCACACTCATCTACGTAGCTAGTTAAGCTTTGTTTTTTCAGCGGTTGTGGTGAGTCCTCATTTATCGGGGACTAGTTATCGAGTTAGTTATTTTTTTCAAATACATTTTCTATGTTTTATATTTAGGGTGAGCTAGGGACATGTGTTAGCCCCCGCCTATATTAATGAGTAGAAGCATCTAGTTGGATAAATATTTCAAGTTTATGTTGTCATGTGTCGTTCTTAAATTTCTATTCCTGATTTAGACTCTCTTATGATGTTTCACTTTCTTATTTACCTTATGAATGCTTATGATATGTACAAGAGGCTTGGTTGGAGCCCTTCAGGGTTTCAATGGCTGTGTTATGACTAAGCCCTAGGTCGGGTCATGACAAACTTGGTATTAGAGCACAAGGTTCTTTTTCTAGTATCCTTGGGTGTCCAACATGCTACGTCAAGTAGAGTCTTATTCATGGATGTGAAGCACTCCACACATATGAGTATGAGGCTATGAGGCATTTTAGGAATTTTCAGTTCTTTCATAATCTATGTCGTGCTATAGAGTTTACCGTATGACTTCTTTTCCCTAACAGTCTTTCTTTGCTATTTTTAGAAAGATGGCTCCAAGAAGACCACCATTTCCAAGGGGAGATAATTTTAATTAATCCCAAGCTCCACCGATTCCTCAAGACAATGGTCCTCTACCAGACCAAGTGACTAATGCGTAGTTTTGAACTGCCATTACTATGCTAGCCCTAGTGGTGGCCAACCAAGGTGTTGTGACTCCTCCTATTATTCCTACTTCGGCCTCAAGAGTAAGGGATGTTGCACAAATGAATACTTTGGAGTTTCATGGCTCAAAGGTTGATGAGGATCCTCAAGAGTTCATTGATGAGGTCTACAAAATAGTGAGTATTATGGGGATGACTTCGGAAGAAAAAACAGAGTTGGAGGCTTACCAACTTAAGGGTGTTTCTCAAATATGGTACACTCAATGGAAGTTAGAGAGGGTGGATGAAGTTCCTCTTGAATGGGAAGCGTTTTAACTTCCTTTCCTTGATAACTTTTTCCCTCCTCAATTAAGGGAGGCTAAAGTGTTGGGGTTCATAAATCTTCGACAAGGCAATATGGGGATGAGGGACTATGCCCTCAAGTTTATTAAGCTATCCAAGTATTCTTCTTCAATAGTTGCCGATCCACGTACCCGAATGAGTAAATTCATATTGGGGGTGTTCAACTTGGTTGCTAAGAAATGTCGCACCGTTATTATTATTATGGAGATTGACATATCTCAGCTCATGACTTTTTCCAAATAAATTGAAGGACAAAAGCTTAAGGAAATGAGGATAAGGGATTCTAAGAGGGCCCGGTATGAAGGTGGGTTCTCCAATGCTAAGACCATTGGTAGTAGTAGACGCTCTCATCAAGAATAAAGCTCGGGGAAGAAGTTTGCTAAGGATAGGGTACCATACCCTAAAGCTCAAGGAAAAGGAGTGTAAACGCTAGTAACCCTTCTTTTCCTTAGTGTGCAAAGTGTGGAAAGCATCACGGAGGATAGTGCTTGATGGGAATGAGTGCTTGCTATAGATGTGACAATATGGGTCATAAGTTATCGGAGTGCCCTCTTGTTGCCAACAAGGGTGGAGAAGTTTGTCTTTTAGTAGGCCAAGTTCAACAAGGCGCCTAAGCTTAACCTAAGGGTGGCCAACGCAACAGCCGATTATATGCTCTTCATGCTAGACAAGAGGTTGATAAGGCTCCTGATATAGTCATGGGTATGTTAGAATTCTTTAACTTTGATGTTTATGTATTGCTTGATCCGCATGCTAACTTATCTTTTGTTAATTCTTACATTGCTATAAGATTTGATGTGTGCCCCGGGGTGTTAATAGAACCCTTTTCAGTTTATACTCCCATTAGTGATTCAGTATTAGCCAAGAGAGATTATAGAAATTGTCATGTATGGGTCTTGCACAAATTTATTCCATGTGACCTTGAACTTAATATGAATGATTTGGACAGCATTCTTCTTATGGATTAGTTACATGCCGCTTAAGCCTGCATATGTTATAGAACTCGTGTGGTTAAGTTTTACCTTCCTAATGAGCCTATTATTGAATGGAAGGGCAATAATTCAGTGGTTAAGGGTTGATTCATCTCATGCATTAAGGACCATAAAATGATTTTCAAAGGGTGCACTTATCATATTATGTGAGTTTGGGACATCAATTCCAAAATTCCTACTCTTGAGTCGGTCCCAATAGTTAATGAGTTCTTCGATGTGTTTGCCGATGATTTTCCCAATATTTCTCCCGAAAAGGAAATTGACTTTGGCATAGATATCTTTTCTGATACCCAACCTATTTCTATTCCGTCTTATGGTATGGCACCAACAGAACTTAAGGAGTTGAAGGAACAATTGAAGGATTTGTTGGATAAGGGTTTTATAAGACCAAGTATTTCACCATAAGGTGGTCCTATGTTATTTGTTAGAAAGAAGGATAGGTCACTCCGAATGTGTATAGACTACTGACAATTGAATAAAGTCACCATAAAGTACAAATATCCAATTTCAAGGATAGATGACTTGTTTGATCAATTACAAAGAGCAAGCTACTTTTTTAAGATTGACCTCCGTTCCATTTATCATCAATTGAGGGTACGGGAGTGTGATATTCCCAAAATGGTTTTTCGTACAAGGTATGGTCATTATGAATTTGTAGTAATGCCATTTGGTTTGACTAATACTCCCTTTATATTCATATATTTGATGAATCATATTTTTAATCCATAGTTGGACATATTTTTAGTGGTGTTCATTGATGATATCTTGATTTATTCTCGGAATGAGGAAGATCATATGGGTCACTTGAGGATTGTGTTGCAAACATTAAGAGAAAAGCAATTATTCACTAAATTTAGTAAGTGCGAATTTTGGCTGAGGGAGGTTGCATTTCTTGGCCATGTGGTGTCCAGTGATGGGATTAAAGTAGATCTAAAGAAAACGGAGGCGGTTAACAATTGGCCTAGACCATTATCTCCTTCGGACATTAGAAGCTTTTTGGGCTTACCCGGATATTACAGAAGATTTGTTGAAGGGTTCTCATCTATTGCTTCGCCTTTAACTAAGTTGACACAAAAGAAGGAAAAATTCCAATAGTTGGAAGAATATGAGAAAAGTTTCCAAATATTGAAGGATCATCTCACATCGGCTCCTATTTTGACATTGCCTGAAGGTTAGGATGGGTTTGTTGTTTATTGTGATGCTTCATGTGTTTTTTTGGGTTTTGTCTTGATGCAACATGGTAAGGTTATAGACTATGCCTCTATACAACTTAAAGTGCATGAAAGAAACTATCCAACCCATGATCTTGAACTTGCGGCGGTTGTGTTCGCCTGAAAATTTGGTGCCATTATCTTCATGGGGTGCACGTTGATATCTTTACCGAGCATATAAGCTTGCAATATATGTTTATTCAAAGTGATTTGAACCTTAGGCAAAGAAGGTGGCTTGAAATTCTAAAATGCTATGACATGAATGTATTATACCATCCGAGTAAGGTAAATGTTATAGCCGATGGCGTTAGTCGGTTGTCTATGGGTAGTGTTGTACATGTAGGAAGATAAAAGAGAATTGGTTAAAGAGGTCCACATATTGAAACGTTTAGGTGTGCGTTTGGTTAATTCCAATGATGCAGACGTTCTTATATATAATGGTTCAAAATCGTCTATTATGGTAGACGTTAAGGCCAAACAAGACAATGATTTAATTTTGATTGAATTGAAGAAGTCGGTTGCCGAAAAATCCGTTGAGGCTTTCTTCCTAGGAGAATATGGGGTACTACATTACCAAGGTCATTTGTGTGTTCCAAATATTGATGGATTAAGAGAGTTGATATTGAATGGGCTCCATAGTTCTTGGTATTCAATTCCTCTGGGATCCACCAAGATGTATCGTGACTTGAGGGAAATGTATTGGTGGAATGTAATGTATAAGGACATAGCGGAGTTTGTGTCTAAGTGTCCAAATTATCAATAAGTGAAAGTTGAGCATCAAAGGCCGGAGGTCTAGCTTAAGAAATCGAAATTCCTACATGGGAGTGGAAAAATGTGAATATAGACTTTTTCATGGGTTTTCCTCATACTAGAAGACAACATGATTCTATATGGGTTATTATGGATTGAATGACCAAATTGGCACATTTTCTACCGGTCAAGACTTCTTATGGTACCGAAGACTATGCTAAGTTGTACATTCGTGAACTTGTGAAACTTCATAGTATTCCTTTGTCGATTATATCAGATAGAGGTACTCAATTTAGTTTATATTTTTGGAAGTCATTTCAGAAAGGTCTTGGTACTAATGTCAAGCTAAGTACTGCTTTCAAACCTCAAACCAATGTACAAGCCAAAAGAACATTTCAAACCTTGGAGGATATGTTAAGGGATTGTGTGATTGATCTTATAGGAAGTTGGGATGACTATTTTCCATTGATAGAGTTTGCCTACAATAATAGTGATCACTATAGCATCCAAATGGCTCCTTTTGAAGCATTGTACGGGAGAAGATGTAGGTCTCCAGTAGGGTGGATTGAAGTAGGTGAGATGGCAGTGATTGGTCCAAATTTGATAATTGATGCAATAGAGAAAATAAGGCTCATAAGAGAAGGATTGAAAATGGCTCAAAGTTGTCAAAAGTCCTATTCGGACACTAGGAAGAGAGAGCTTTAATTTGATATGGATGATAAGGTGTATTTGAAGATCTCACCTATGAAAGGGGTAATGCGGTTTAGTAAGAAAGGAAAGTTGAGCCCTAGATATATAGGACCCTATTGGATATTGAAGTGCATTGGCAAAGTAGCATATGAGTTAGACTTGCCACTTGAGTTGGCTTTGGTTCATCCGGTATTTCATATGTCAATATTGAGGAAGTTTGTGGGTGATCCAAATTCTATTATACCAATGGAAAATGTAAGTATCGAAGAGAATTTGACTTATGAGGATGTCTTCATTGAGATTATAGAACGTCAAGTGAAGAGTTAAGAAATAAAAACATTGCATCCGTCAAAGTGTTATGGAGGAATTAACAAGTAGAGAATGCTACGTGGGAAGTGGAATCAGACATGATGAAGCATTATACATATCTCTTTCCTTTCACTTGAGCCTAAAGGTACTAAGTTGTTCATGATCAAATTGATTAAACTCCTGCATTTCAATTCCATATGCCATTCATATGCATGCATAATTAATGAAAATGATATTCTCAAATACTATGTTTTATGTTAAGTATGAAGTTTACATGTTCTATGCATTTTTCAAAGTGTCCTCATAATCATGTTGGGTTGTTAGTCATTTTTCCATGTCCTCCCCATATTATTTGAAGCTCATTCGAGGATGAATATTTCCTAGGGGGAGATATTGTAACGTCCCTCAAAATTCTCATAAATGCCTTAAGAATGCCTTGGGAATAGGCCGCCAAAGTAATGCATTATCCTTAATCTTTTTGGAAAATCCAAGTTAGGAATATCGATCGGGGGGTCAAAACCTGTAGGAGTATAGTCTGAGTGGATTTTTAGGATCCATAGATCGAAAGGTAGATTTCTCAAGAAATAGCGCAAAATAGTAAGGTCTACGACGAGTACGCATTGCGGACTTTCTTGCCTCCGCGTTGTGGACCCAGCAATGTGTTTTTGGCCGAATTTAGTTTGTAGTAAGGGCACTTTAGACTTTTCCCTGAATCTTTAGCTAATAAACCTAGACTTTTTTAGGACTTAATTCAATTCTATAAATTAATCTAAACCTCTAATTCTATTCATTCTTCTACAATTCTCCTACTCAAATATTTCTTTCTCTACAAAAGATTCTCAAGGACTCCATTGAAGACTACAAGTAAATTTACTCAAGCTCTCCATCAAAACTATCAAGTTCATCCAAATTATTTGGTGTTCTCACTTAAGGTATGTGGGTATTGATTAATGAATTCTTTCATCCATGACGCCCAATAAATTTCTCAAGGTTTTATGTCAAATTACAGTATGGTATTTTATGGGTCTTATGATCTCTGTATGTCAAATTAAAGTATGGTATTTTATGGGTCTTATGATCTCTACTCCTATTTCATGAATTATGATTCAAGGTATGATCATGAGTCCATCTTGATATAAATTGATGATTATTGCATTAAATTGAAGAGCTTTTCCATGAATTCTCCTATTTTTATCTCTAGGGTTAATGATAAAAATTATGAGTAATTTTAATTATACTTCCTAATGATATTATCTATATCAATTATGTATGGGATGATATAAAGTTTATGATCATGCATGTTTTAAAGTAAATTACATGATTTTCAAATTAATTAATCATGCATTCATGTCTTACCTAAATTTCAAGTATAAGCTATGATCATGAATTTCCAAGTATGAATTATAATTTTGTATTTCAATTATGATCATGGACTATAAGTATGTTTCGAAGGATGATTTTTTTGCAAGTTATGAAGTAATATGACTTAAGCCCTATGTGGTGGTCTAAGGCCAAACGATATGAATTAAACAAATATTATTGTAATGATGAAAGGACAATTCTCATATTACAAGTACGATATGAAAATATGGTACTCCTTGATTTCAAAACTATGATATATAAAATTATGATTTCTATGCTATGTATGTATTCCGTGGGATTTAACTTAGTATCGAAAGTTGACTTGAGGTGGGGGCTCGAAATACGAGGTCCTTATATAAAGTCTCTTGTCTCATAACTACCTTCCACCGTAGGATTGCCTTCATGGCCTAGATATTGGATCCATATATAGAATATGCATGACCCACTTAGCGGGGTAGAGTCTACCTTGGCAAGTAGATTCCCCTTTTCTTCATTGTGTAGGGAGACAACGGGATTCCATGTTATAGCTCGCATGGTCTTATTGCCGGTTATGGTTCCTATCTCACATATGTATGATCTCTTAAGTATGCTATGGTTTTAAATTTTTCTTTTTAAATGCTTTGGTTAATATGATTTTCTCATGTCTTTACTTACCTCATCTTACTATGTGATTTGCTTGACCATTGGATTTCATGATTTACGTTGCATGCCACACCCACATACTTAGTACATTCCAACGTACTAATGTATACTTTTTGTCTAAATTGTCTCATAATGTAGGGGTTGAGGTTGAATATCACACTCATCTACGTAGCTAGTTAAGCTTTCCTATCCAGCGGTTGTGGTGAGTCCTCATTTATTGGGGAATAGTTATCGAGTTAGTTATTTTTTTCAAAGACTTTTTCTATATTTCATATTTAGGGTGAGCTAGGGACATGTCTTAGGCCCCGCCTATATTAATGAGTAGAAGCATCTAGTTGGACAAATGTTTCGAGTTTATGTTGTCATGTGTCATTCTTAAATTTCTATTCATGATTTAGACTCTATTATGATGTTTTCGCTTCTATTTTATCTTATGAATGCTTATGATATGTAAAAGAGGCTTAGATTGACCCCTTCGTGGTTTTAATCATCGTGGTACGACTAGACACTAGGTCGGGTCGTGATAGTTAGGTCGCTTATCTATATATCCTAGGTGTTAGAATTCATATTTTAGGCTTTTTATCAGGTATTTCGAGTATTTGAAAGCATATGATCTCTTCCTCTATATGTTAGTATTGTTATTGGTGTCGAATTAATATATTTGGTACTATGGAGCATGTGGCCCTTAGTAAAGGTTGTGGAACTTGCTTTAGATTCCTTAACATCGCTCTTGTGGCTTAGATCCTTATAGAATAACGTAGAAGGTTAGTGTCTGGTAGTTGGGCCTTAACTAGGCGGTAACTTTGCTCTTATGAACAACCTTATCCATAACTCCCTATGATTATGACTTTCGAGATACGTCGGTTATACTAGACTTCGTGTTCGTCTTGTTTTGGTTCTGTTTGAAACCCAACCACTATGTTAGTTGATTTATTGTGGAGAAATCCTCTATAATTATTAGCGTCAGGTTGGTAAAAGGAATGTTTGGCACCATTGAATAAATCATCTGCGCGTATCCATATTCAAGTTTTGGCTTCCATTCTGGAATTCATCGGGGAGCTTCCAGGTCCTAGTCCCGGCCTCTACTGGCTTATGGTATGGCGAGTATCCCGATACTTGTACCATCTTCGACTGTATCGATGGATTATGGAAAGCATTCAGGTTCCATCCTATACTTGACCACATTTAGAATTCAGGCGAGCATCTGGGTGCCAGTGAAAGCCTAGGCCCCTAAATCATTCATGTTTAATTAATTCTTGGAGATTCTTGGTTCGGGTATGATATGGTTCTTCAGTTCTTAGTATCGTAGATTTTTTGTTCCTACCCTTTATAGTCGTAGTTATTTTGTGAACCCGACTATCGTATGGGTGTTTGTTCAGGTTTTATTTAAACTTGCGCATTAGTGTCCCTGCTGGGCTTATAGGGGCCATGTTTGGTGTAGTTAGTTGTAGTCTTCCTAAATAGTATTTCCTTGTTTGTTTGGATGTTTACCTTCCTTACCTTAGACGCTTATTATGAATCCTATTTAGGCTTACTTCTCTTTTTTCATAGTGGTTTTAACTCTCCTGCTCAGTATTCCTATGATGCCTACTAGTTACCCTATATATGGTACTCATACAACATTCATACAACTACTTTTGTAATGAATGTCCAAGCAACAGCTACCGCCATTGATAGATCGAGCTTGTTGCAGTCAGTTCTAGAGACCAGGGTGAGCACATGCCGTTTTGATATCATTATATCTCCTTCAACTTGGATGACCCATCTTTTTGTACTTTGAGACTAGCCAATGTT
Organism: Solanum dulcamara; assembly: GCF_947179165.1. NCBI lineage: Eukaryota > Viridiplantae > Streptophyta > Magnoliopsida > Solanales > Solanaceae > Solanum > Solanum dulcamara. The sequence continues at coordinate 60,498,132 of NC_077243.1, forward strand.
GTATATATTCTTGTACTCATTTTATTTTGGTAGCAGATCTATACTAGTGACTTCCAGATTCTTGGAGGGATTCAGTATTGTGTATTTCTTATTTATTTATCTAGTTTCTCCTTATTTTGGTATTTCATATATATATTTATCTAGTTTCTCTTACTTATGTTTTGTATTTCCCCCTTATACCCATTACTCGTAGTTTGGGGTTACGGGTTTGGATTACCTACCGGGAGTTAGGGTAGGTGTCATCATGACCTGAGAAATTGTCTTGTGATATTTAGCTTCCCTTTCTTACCAAAATGTATCACACCTTTCATGGGTGAAATCTTGAAGTAAACCCAATCATTAGCTTCAAATTCAACCTCTTTTCTCCTTACATCGACATAAGACTTTTGTCTACTTTAGGTTTTCTTCAATGTTTCCCTAATCAACCTCACCTTCTCTATAGCATCATCCACCAAATCGAGTACTATCAAGGCAAATTCACCTACCTCGAACCAAATATAGGAGACCTACACCTCCTACCATATAAAGCCTCAATTGGAGACATCTGAATGCTGTAATGATAATTGCTATTATTGGCAAAGTCTACCAATGCTAAATGATTGTCCTAATTACCCTTGAAATCCAAAACGCAGGCCCTCAACATGTCCTCTAGAGTCTAAATAGTACGCTTGGCCTACCCATCTATCTAGGGGTGAAAAGTTATGCTGCGCCTCACTTGAATGCCAAGACCATTTTGGAAAGATCTCCAAAACTGATATGTAAATTGAGTACCTCGATCAAAGATGATAGACAATGGAATACCATGAAGATTAACCAACTCTCGAATATACAACTTCACATTGTCCTCGGCTAAATATGAGGTCTTAATAAGAAGAAAATAAGCCGACTTAGTCATTTGGTCAACAACCACCTAAATCAAATCATGTTGCATATGAGTACGAGGTAAACCTGTAACGAGGTCCATATTCATGGATGCCCACTTCCATGTAGGAATCTTAATATCTTGAGTCAAATCTCCCAATTTTTAATGCTCAACTTTCACTTGTTAACAATTTGGAGATTTAGCTAAAAATTCCGCAAAATCTCTTTTCATTCCATTCCTCCAAGACACTTCCCTCAAATCAAGATAAATCTTTGTGGAACTCGAATGAATAGAATATCGCAAACTATGAGTCTTGGACAATATCATTTTCATCAAATGATCAACTTTGGGAATAAATAATCAGTCTTGTTATATCGAAACACCATCTCCCCCTTGGGAGAAAGCCTCAATGTCTTTCGGCAACCACCTTCTTCAACTCCACCAAAGTAGTATCAATGTCTTGTTTTGCCTTAACATCTTCCACCAAAGGCAATTAGGGTAGCTCTTTGCATGTACCTTGAGTTTTCTAGAAACATACGCTATCACTTTGTCATTTTTCATTAGCACACAACTAAGACAAACTCGTGAAATATCACAATAGAAAACAAACCCATTAGAACCTTTCGGCAAGATAAACACGGGCACGGAAGTAAGTTATCCTTCAACTCTAGAAAACTCTTCTCATATGCCTCGGGCCATTGGAAGATAAATATTCTACAAACCGTCTATAATAACCGGCTAAGCCCAAAAAACTCTGAATATCGGAAGGGTACAATGGTCAAGGTCAATTCTTAATCACTTCGATCTTCTTAAGATCAACCATGATACCTTCACTGGAAACAATATGGCTAACGAAAGCAACTGACCTCAACCGAAATTCACACTTACTAAATTTTATAAAAAACTATCGGTCCTTGAGAATTTACAAGACAATCCTCAAATGATCGATATGATCATCCTCACTTCTAGAGTAGATCAAAATATCATTAATGAACACAATAACGAACATATCCAAGTATTGCTTAAACACCCAATTCATCATATCCATAAAAGTTATAGGGGCATTCACTAGTCCAAAAGACATAACAAAGAAGTCAAAGGGACCATATCAATTTCTAAAGGCCTTCTTTCGAATATCACATTCCCTCACTCGGAGTTGATGATGACCCGATTGAAGATCAATATTTGAAAAGTAGCTTGCTCCTTGAAGTTGATCGAACAAGTCATCAATCCTTTGAATGGGGTACTTATTCTTAATTGTGACCTTTTACAATTTTGTGTAATCAATACACATACACAGAGAACCATCCTTCTTCCTAACAAAGAGAACCGGAGCACCCCATAGAGAGATACTCGGTCTAATAAAACCCTTATCAGACAAATCGATCAACTGGTATTTTAACTCATTCAATTCTGCTTGGGCCATTCGATAAGGAAGAATAGAGATAGGCTAGGCATCAGAGAGAAGGTCGATAACAAAGTCTATTTCCCTTCCGGGAGGAACACCTAGGAGTTCATCAGAGAAAACTTCTGGAAACTCATTTACAACTAAAACTAACTCAAGAGTAGGAGCTTCAGAATTAGTATCTCTAACCCTAACTAGGAGGCAAATGCAATCTTTGGAAATAATTTTTTGAGCTTTAAGGCATCAGATGAATTAACCCTTAAACACAGAATAATTACCTTTCGATTCTAGGAATGTCTCATTTCTAAACTGAAACTTAACCACACGGGTTTTACAACATATAGAAACATAACACACATGAAGCCAATAACATCAAAATTGATCATATCAAGATCTAGAAGATCAATTGAGGTGATTTTATGAAAAACTGAAACTGGGCAATTTCTATAGACTCTTTTAGAAACAACTGAACCACTAGTAGAAGTATAGACCATAAAAGTCTTTAGAAAGAACTCGAAGCTAAGAATGAATAACATCAAAGTCGAAGACTTTTAACATACCAGTCATAACATCAGGGGAATCCTCTAAATCCTATTATATATATATATATATATATATATTTATATATATATATATATATATATATATATATATATATATATAAGTGTCTAAAGAACAAAAAATCTATTCTGGAGTTGATCGCCATCCGAAGTAGTAGCACGCTGATCCAGATGAACGATAGCCAAAGTTTGAGTGTAGGGTCTGGCACCACTCCTATAATCCCTCGAATGATGGCTGCCACACCCCTTTTTCAACATGTTTTTTCAATTTAAGTGACTATTTTGAAAAGGGGTCATTTTATTTATTATTTAGAGTCGCTACTTGGTAATGAGTTTTGGTGTTCCAAATCATCTTATTAAATCCCTAATGAAAAGGAAAATTGACTCTTTATTTTGTGGTCTACGAACAAGGAATTTGGATAAGGAATTATGTTAACCGAGGAGAAGGTGTGAGGCACTCCTTGAGTTCTGTGGTTTTAGCATGATTGCTTTATTGACTTATATATGGCTTGAATTACTTTTAAATACATTATGATTATTAACCTAAGGATAAAAATGGTACTTACCCACCTTCTTTGATTTATTATGAATTACTAAAAAATACTATCTAATTTTGTTAGTGTATGGAGTACTACAAGCAGTGCTTTTCATCCTTACTACAAATTATTGATTTATTTGTATATCGCGCCTAATACTTACTTAAAGCTCTTCTAGTCATAAAGTTTGGCTATTATTATTATTTTTCTAAAATATGCTCTTAACGATATCATTTAAAGAAATTTACCTATCAAATTTTATTTGAAATTATACAGATCTTCAATAAATGTCGAAAGGCTCGAAATTATTTTTTATAAAAATGACACACTAAAGGCATAATTGAAACAACCAAATATTTTGAACAAAACTTATCCCTTAAATGCCTCTATCGGCTTATAAGAATGCATGAGCGCTCTCATCAGTAAGAAAGCATCACAGATACGGATTTATCTAAAATGATAACTATAACTTTAAGAAAGCCTCACAAAACAAGCTAAAAGACACACACAAATGCATATACTAGTGCAAAATCTTCTGCCCATTTATTTTTTAAATTTAGTTAATAAATAAAACTTGAATGTACATATTAAAAATAATAATATTAAAAAAAAATTAAAAATGGATACATAGCAAAAAGGGAAGAAATAAGAGAAAAATAAAATACAGAAAATCAAGCTTCTATTTAAATTTAACAAACTCCATAAATTTATCAAGTGGTGATCTTTTATATTGAAAAAGTAACATTTGCAGCATAGTTGCATGAAAAAGATTTGATATTTCTTCTTTAATTATGATGCACATTTTTTCAACCATTTTTACGTACTGTTTGTAGTAAAAAAAACTACAAAAACAGGTCCCAAAGATTCATTTGGAGGAGTATAACAAAACAAAAATAACTTATCTAGAAAGTAACTATATTTAAAGAAGACAATAGTTTTTATCAAATCTAATATAAAATTAAAAATGAAAATGCAAGCCACATAAAAGAGACAACCACGTAACGCAGCAACAGAGACTATCACGTAACTTGCCAAAAAAAAAAAAACAAAGCCAAAACAGAAGAGTAAACTAAAATCATATTATTCATTCAACATCATCTTCAACTAAATGAAGGATTTCAAGGTTACCTTGTCATCAAAACAACAAAAGCCGCTACGAATCCACTGATTTCCAAGAGCTAGCAAATGCTAAACTCTTCTACGAGATCCAAAACCGGAGAGAACGAACAAGAACTTAAAATCACCAACGAAATACCAACTCAACTTATTTCTCTCTTCTTCTCGGCCTATTCTTCTTTTTCTTTTTTTTTTCCTCTTCCTCATGCCATTCTATTTCTTTTTGTTTGTTTTGCATTTTCTTTTTGCCTTTTCTGTCTTATAATTTTTTTCTCCTTTTTTCTTATGTGTTGTGTGTTTTATATATAGAAGTGCATAGTCGTGCATATGTGTTCCTTCCAAAAGAAAAGAAACGTGAGGAGTGGGGTATTTTGGTTGAGAGTTTTAAGGAGAGGGAGAGACGTGAGGAATGTTTTTTCCTGTGTATCGATTGGGCTTGGGGGAGGGAAATATGAAAAAAAGAGTAGTGTTAGGTTAAGTGGTTAGGTGGTTTTGGGTAGTTTAGGTCGTTTGTTTATTATTTTTTTTCTTTTTTAAACAATGAAATAAATAAATACAATAACTAAACAAAATATAGAAAAGTTAAATGACTAGTATAGAATAAAAATATAACTAACAGAAGTATAAAAATAAAGAGCTTATTTATTAAACCTAAATTAAAAGAAAACATCTATATACTGTAAATTTTCATACTTTTTGAATAAACTAAAAACAAAACTTACCTTAAAATATGACTTTATTTTTTTGTAGTTATCAAATCTATAAAATAAACTTACAAAAATAAGATAAAAATCAAAATGTCTAATTTAGAATATGAGAGAAATATTTAAGAATTAAAAATGGTGTAAAATTTTGGATTGGGTTAAAAATTACATGTCTACAGTTTGCCCCTCTTTGACTGAAAATACAAAGATTTTGCAAACAAAGAAGTAAACAAAATGACAAGTTTTGACCGAACTCTTATAAAAAAGGAGAAATATAAGATCGAGTCTTCATTTTTGACAGCCTATATATCCCAAGTTATAAGGGAATTAGGTCACGTGTAAGTCAAGAAGATGATATAGTGAGTTTGAAGTCAGGTGAGGTCCCATCGAGGCTCTAGTTTGCGGCTCCTGTTTTACATGAAAATGAAAGACAAAAAGCCTAAAGAAATTACAAGTACAAGATTCTATCTATTTAGCTTCTCTTGAATCTTGACTTGCCTTTTCAAGAGGTGATATATCCAATTTCAACTCAAACGATCTTGAAGGTTAACTTTTCTTCAAGTAGGCTTCTGTTACAATATCTTGAAAATTTACCTTGTCCTTAAGACGAGCTTTTGCTACTTGGATTAAAATGTGCTTGAAATTTGATAATGTTTTTCAGATAGATCTTGAGTTTGAAAGGTGGATTGATTTTATTCTACAAGAGAATACCTAAAATCAAAACAAACAAAACCAATAGCACAAATTTTTTTACCCCAGTTTACAATAAAAATAATAATTGTGAGTGTGAATAAAAAATAGTACTTAGCACTGAATCGGGACTCTGAATGACTTGAGCTTTGTTGCAATGCATTCCTCAAATTGCTTCTAAATGTTTAAGTAAACTTCATTCATCATGACGATCTAGTTAAATTAAATCATGCTAGTCTACGCCTTATTTCCCAGGAGGGTCCAGCTATATATGCTAAATTCCATTATCAAGGAGAGTCCTGCTATGCTAAATTTTATTATCTGGGAGCATTCTGCTATGTTAAATACCATTGTCCAGGAGGTTCTTGCTACGCTAAATCCTATTTTTCTGAAAGCTCCTACTACATTAAATCTCATTGTGTAGGAGGATCCTGCTACACTAAATTCCATTGTCCAGGAGGGTCCTACTATGCTAAATTCCATTGTCCAGGAGGGTCCTACTTTTCTAAATCACATTTTCTAGACGGGTCATGATATGCTAAATCCCATTACCACGGAGGGTCCAGCTACGCTAAATTCCATTGTGCAAGAGGTTTCTGCTATGCTAAATCGCATTGTCCAGGAGGGTCCTGCTACGCTAAATCATATTGTCCAGGAGGATCCCACTATGCTAAATCACATTATTCAGAACAGTTCTTCTATACTAAATCATAAAGAAAAACAACACCAAGAAAAAAAAATTCCCCACTTTCCACCAATTTTTTTATTAGTTATTAGTATGAATGAGAAATACTTGTACCAAAAGTAAAATGCATGACAAATATGCATATTGGGTGTTTGTTCCCATGAAATAAAATACGATACGGTGTTTGTTCCCTAAAATTCCACTACAGTATTTGTTTGCTAATGTCAGAATATAACTAGGGTGTTTGTTCCCTTGAAATAAAAAATAAAAACGTATTTGTTCCCTAAAATGTCAAAATGCAACTAGCGTATTTGTTCTCTGCGAATACATGAGAGTGATTTTTTTGGTATATATAAAATAATATGCCCAAATTTTTGAGACTGAGGAACTTTTTGAATTTATCTTCTTTTCTTTGGTAAACTATCTAAGAATAACCCCAATTTTGATCTTTAAGGATTCAAAAATTTTCATTTGGTGGGACCGAACTCCATTGTAGGACTACCAACGCTTCTTGACATAACAAGAATCCGATCCAATGTAGTTCATATGGATCAAAGATTATTTTTTCTTTTTCTAGTGCATTTTGTTTTTACAAAGACATCTTATAAAAATAGAGAATAAAGATAAAAATAAATAAATCAATTCATGGTTAACAATGTCTTGACTCTACTTGGTATTAACAATTAGTATTATGTATATGAATCATCTTCAACTATTTTAGAAAAATTTGAGGTCGACATTGAAGTAATCCTCATAGTTTAAAATTGTACCTCAAACATACATAAGTTTAGGCAAGATATGTTCATCTTGCATCAAATAAGGGGTTAAAATTATTCATATCCTCATATTTCAAGTGCCCTTACTGAAATAAAATCCTAACTCATACAAAATAGAAGAATTTAGATAGTAGGACATTTTGAAAGTCAGTCACACTCAGAAAGATGTTCAATGCATGAGATTGAAATACTATATGATTGACCCTCATGTAAGTATCTACTAATGTGGGAGCATTGAAAATGGGATCAAGTAAGATTTGTTATCAGCTTACAATGCAGTCTTGGTATGGATAACATAATAATTTTGGATAAAGTGACTAGTTTCTCCTTTAATATTGCATTATTCTCTCAATTTGTTTTTTTCATTTCTGCACTTGATCTTTGTTTACTTGGTTGCTTCTTTTTTTTGACTTTTTTCTCTCTTTTTTGAAGTTTATCCCCTTTTGTTGGAGTTTTGTTTTTCTAATTTTTTTTTCTTTTTGACTTTTTTCAAGTTTTTCATCTTTCCACTTTGTCATCCAACTCAAATCTTTTATAGTGCGGTCAGAGAGGTAAAATTAAGGGGTAGTACATTTATAAAATAATAATGATATAGGTTAAGATATGGTTATTCAAATAAAAAAACTAGGCTAAAATGCGGAGTTGTATGGATCACATGACATTTGGTAGGCTTCAAAGGCACAATCGAGTCAAAGAAAGACTATTATCCTTTCAAGTCTAGTGTTGTTCAAAATTTTGCTTCAAAAAACATTCAGGCCAAGTTCTAGATCAATAAAGCAATGTCATTGAATTTTAGATCTAAATTTCACCACACAAAACACATGAAATAATGAGGTCAAATTGATTTTAACCCTGATTTAGAGCAAGAGCATTTCTCAATTGTCACGTAAGTATAATTAAGTGGTACCAAAAGAATCTACTGGTCACAACAAAGTAGGTTCCCTCAATCATGCCAAATAATCTTAACACTTTTTCTTTTTCTCATGCACACTCCTAAAATATGTTGGTATTAATTAAGTCAAGAAATACCTTTTTAATAAGAAATGAATATCCTTTGTATTAAGGAATACCGTATGCATAGTAGATTAACCATGTATTTTATCAAGGTGATGAGAATCAAGTGTGTGTAGTTCACAAATCTTGGCATATAAAGTAAGAAAACCTTTTTTTTAATTTTTTTTTTGAAGGATTAAAAGTTTTTTTTAACAAGAAACAAACTTTTTCGTTCATTTTTTAAAATTTTGAATGAGGATTAAAAATCTTTTTTCTTGAATTTTAAAACTTATATCACCGAACCATGGAGAGGTGCCTGCATATCTTAATGATGTGAGATTCAGGTGCGCGTAGTTCTCAAGGATCATAAGCAAACTTCATATTTTTTTTGTTATAAGAAATAATTTTTTTTTGTTTTTATAAATAAGGAATATTTTTTTTAATGAACATGTTGCACTGAAACAACAACAACAACCCAGTGAAATCCCACAATGTGGGGTCTGGGGAAAGATGGTTCAAAAAAATATTCTATTTTTTTTAATAAGAATTTGTTTTTAATAACAAGGCATAATACATTGTTTCTCTTTTTTTTTGAATTTCTTGGATAAGAATCACCGAACTTGAGGACGGCTGTGTCACGACTCGACTTCTTAGGTCATGATGCCACCTACTATGACACTACAGTAGATAAGCCAACCCATATCCCGAAACTCTAAGTTATGGAATGTCTGGGTAGAAGACCAATAATACTGTCACGACCCAACCCCGTAGGCCGTGACAGGTGCCAGAACTGGACACTCGCGTATACCCATACTCACTATGAGTAAACTTGTCCCCTGTTTGAGTCATACAGTATCAAGAGGCACGATAACATATAAGCTGATGAGGCCATCGCAACATATAGGGATACCTGTACACACAAATATATACAACCCACATACATGTCCACCGACCTTTAAGAGAAAGAACAGTAACATAAGGTGGGATAGGGCCTTCGCCGTATCCCTGAAAAAATAAATGTATACATAGGAGGACCGATACCAACAACCTAGGCTCCAGAACAGTGGAGCACTCCCAACATAGCTGAGGGGAAATCCTAAGCTGACGGATCTCCAAAATGCATACCTGTACCTACGGGCATGAAATACAGTCCCCTAAAGAAAGGGGGTCAGTACGATATAGTACTGATTATATAAAGCATAAAACATCATAACTGAGACAACAAATGAAATAGGGATGCAGGAAAACAAGTATAACAGTTACTTTGCCTGCACCTTATGAAATGAGGGCATGTACATCCTCCTCATATACCGTACTCGACCCACTGTGGGGCTCGGTGTTATCACATAATCATATATGGCATCATGCCATCGTATACGACATCATGTCATATGTTACCAATACATTATTATGTTTTCACATGCATGCCTATCTATCATATCCGGCCCTTTAGTGAGGGACTTGGTGAAAGAGTAGTGTATATATCGTACCGCATCCGACCCATTATGGGACTCGGTGCCATTATCACTTAGTAAAATATACTGAAGAATATTTGGTTCAATCCATAATTTAAAATAATGCCGAGGAACATACGGCCTGATCCATATTTTCATCATATCATCATATATATATATATCCAGCCCGGGACTTGGTGAATAACCTCATCACGTACGGTGTCATCATATGACTCACTTCATCATATATGACATTTCATCATCGTATACTTCATATATATATATATATATATATATATATCTGGCCTGGGAATCGATGAAAAAATAGTAAAGTTGTGCACGATAACATTCCCGGCCCCTCTATGAGACTTAGAGGAAGATGGGTTATAGTGTGCACGAGTAGAGTAGTGAGAAATCATATGCAACGTAAATCATCATCCAAGACTCAATAAAACAGTCAAGTGAACCGTCAATTGAAGACCTGAGTAGTAATTGTCCTGAGTACCTTCTAAACATCGTTAGAGATCATGTCAACTAGAGCCTCAGAAATCGTAGACGTGTGTCGAGACAAAGCTAAACAACTTATGGAATTAGAGACATTTGTCATCATAGAGACCTTAGGAATAGGAGCTTATGCATTCAATTACTCTTTATCAAATAGGAGACTCGAGGGTCATAGTTCAACTACTTTGAGAACTTCAACATTCAAAAGTGAATAATGGTCACGAGTTATACTAGGAGCTCATAAATAGAATTATCCTCAAAGCATATTCCACATTTCATAACATTTAAAGGTGAGTAAAGATCATGCATCATGTTCAGGACTAGTGAATGGAATTACCCCAATGCTCATAGTATTCATCACTTACATCTAAAACATGCCAAAAGAAAGAAGGGACAGTTTTATATACCTCTTACGGATTACTCTTACCCACATTCGCCTCATCGTCTTTTAAACCTATTTAACATGAAAGAAATACTAAGTTTAATAACCCTCCACTTTCCAATTTCCAACTCTACCACCAAGTATCCATAGGAATCGTTTTCCTTATCCATTTCCCTCGACTAGTTTATTACTAGTTTCGAAGTTACCAGAAATCGGACTGCATCTCCTCTGTAACTTGCCCTATCCAACTGCTAATATTAGCAGCCATATTACAAACAACAACCAGCAACTATATATACAATCAAATCACTTCAACTTTACTCAATACAACTCCAAACAACTAGCTCAAAACTATGATACCGAAATAGAGTTTTTTAACCTTTATTTTGTAAAACCTTTAATAATACGAAATGGAGGGTCGTGTGGATACAACCAGAATTACCCACACCACTTTTAGAACACTTTTCAGCCCTACAACACGCAATCCAACCAGTTGAAACCACAACACCACAATCAAAACATACTACTCGACTTCGATTTGACTATAACAACTTCAATTTTGTTTGTTTCTAACGTCAAGCATTCTTGTAAAAATTTTCCACTTCCATCCTCATTTAAGACATGTAATATACTGCATAAAAACATCATAAACTCCTCTTTGAAAGGGAAAACCTTACCATGCCCGAAACTCGCCAAAACTTGCCTCAGAAGTTCTCCTCGCGCGGCTAAAACTTCGTGGCTGTTTGTTAACCTTTTGGTGATGCTCCAAACCATGAATTTGTATTACTGACAGCTTCATAAACTTCATGTCTGTTTGTTAACCTTTTGGAAAACTTATCTTTTTTTGCTCCAAATCCATGGCGCTCTCTCTCTCTAGCTCAAGGTTTCTCTTCTCTTCTCTTTTTTTCTAGAATTTTCCTTGGATAAGAATGACTTCTTTTGGATAAATATGACCATAAATCATATATATATAGTCCACCTTAGGGGGTAACACATGTCATCCTCTAAGTGGTGACACATGTCAAACCCTCATAGGGCCAATGCACCACACCTCCAACCATGGGCTGCCATGTGGTAGGTGGGGCCCACCCTCATTCTTCAGTTGCTGCCATATGGAACTTCGAGATGCTGCCATATTTCACTCTCTCTTTCTTCCATGTGTTACATTCTTTTCCTCCTTATGGGTTCGTAATCTCATCTTACTTTACGAACCTATGCAATCCTTGCTACGTAAGCTTGGTATGAACTCGAGTAGCTTAAGAATGTAAGATTTCCAAGTTGGTAGCTTACATAAGTAGGTTGAGTCCTACGACTCATTACTTGGCCTCCAACTTCTTCCGGATTCTTATACCCCTATTTCCAATCTTCCTTACTATGAGGTGTCACATTCTCCCTTCTTAGAGTTGTTTGGTAGCATTATAGATTATCCGGCTCGCATGGTAACTTCTAAGAGGATTATGGACCTTCCATAAAACTTAAGAACCTTTCAAGAAACTAAAGAAGCATTCCAAGGTCCAAAAATATGGGGTATAACATCCTTCCCCCTTTAGAACATTCGTCCTCGAATATTACATAAGCCTTCTTAGAAATCTTACACAGACTATAGGGAAAATTCCTTTCTATTGCAATACCACGTACTTTCATCACTTTAAGGGTTTTAGAAGTTGGGATTACTTGTAGACGTAGGGAATAGGTATGGATACATGTGCTTCATTTCCTCTTCAGCTTCCCAGGTCATTTCTTTGCGATTCTTATTTTGCCTCAATGCCTTGATGGAAACTACATCCTTAATTCACAACTTCCTACTCTGCCGATCCAGGATGGCGATAGGTTGCTTCTCGTTAGTTTAGATTCTTCCATGTTCCTTTGCTCAGATTTGGCTCCAATTTTCATGTTGCACGTTACATTACGTTGCCATCTCTGCAATAATGTGCCAAGGCACTCAACTTGGCCCAAGATTTACCTTAGCATCATTTTGCTACTCTTTAGGTTCTACCTTGCCCTTTCCTCTTTTATCTTACAACCGGTATCGGGGTAGATCTTTAGTTCAACCATGACCATGTCTTTTTTGGTCATTTGATTTAACTTCCCTTTTTTATTTCTCTATAACAGACGCAAAATATCATAACTCCTTTTCATCATGCACTCCTCCGTGTAGTCTTATGCTATATATATATATATATATATATATATATATTCATTGGTTGCATAACTACTTTTATACCACTGGTATGAGGTAGATGCAGTCCTTTTATTTCCTGGTCTATCTTGCTTCACATATTGCCTTCACACTGGAACTTGTTTGCGATGGCGCTATTTTGTCCTACCTTTTTTCCTTTATTTAAGTACTTCTTGGTCTTCTTATTTCCTACTATAGGAGATTTTCTATTCTTTCTCCTTGCTACTTGTATTTCACATCTCAGCGGCCACCAACTCTATTGTGACATCTTAATTTTTACTCAACCATGGCCTTGCTACCTTTTTCACGGTCCTTAGATCGCTCGGTCTTACTCTCTTATTGTATTCACCCCTTTTGTGTGCACATATCCATTAGGGTCACTGCTAATGATTCTCCACACAGTCTCAAATATCAAGGCTTCTATCCATTTATTGCTGGCCTTCAGCCCTTGCTAACTCATGCCCACATGGGATCTCACTTAAAGTTTAAGTGTCCCCGTTAATATGTGATAGTGTCAGTTGACTTCATCTCACACTTGTATTTCTCTTGTCCACTTCCCCCCTTTAGGGTGTACCCATGTCATCCTCTGTTTATTTTCAACTGTTCATACACATATGATTCTTTTCCAACACATTTGACATACTGCACCATATCTACACCTTCTGTTAGATCATCCATACTTTAGGTTGCCCATGTAAGAAACCTTAATACAACCATGGGGTCCTTAGAATTCTTGATAACTAGTACCCAATCTAGTCCAAGTACTAGTACTCGAGTCATACAATTAATATAATAGTTTATCCAGAGCCACATTCCTTTCTTCCCTACCAGCGATTAGCTAGCGCCCCTAATCGTTTTGACTTCTCCATTCAGAAGTACTTATACTCCAATGACCCGTATTTCTAGCTCTTATATAACACTATCTTCATCCCAGTGGATACCACTTATTCCTCTTAATGGACTCGCAATGCATCAATGGTTTTGCAGGGCTACCTCCCTCATCCTTGAGGGGTCTTTATATTTTCCACGGTGGAATCACATATCCACAATACTTCTTCATATTTCCTAAGCTTTTATCCTTGTCAGGTACTCGAGGTTAACTTTTAATTCTTCTTAGTCTCATGTCAATTTTACTCTAATAATGGTCTTATCTTCTCACCTTTTCATACTACACCTTCAGGTGGTAGCTATCTATTCCTTTTTTCGTTCGATACTCATACTTATTGATCACATCTATCTTGAGTGCTCCCTGCAGTAGTCCTTCTATTCATTCAGTCCATGGCCATTTTTGTGCCCGAGGCATTTCATGTTACCCCCCATATCCCTTGGGAAAATCATTCCTTGCTATCACCGACCCTTATGAATCCTTCTAGCATGTTATCCAATATATAAAGAATATGATTCTGGACAGCCCATAAGTTCATGTATTCCATCCACAAGTTATTTTAGTCTCTTAATAACCAATAAAAGGTTACCATAAAGCATCCTCTAACCACTACCAGAAGGAAATTAAGATCCAATAAGCACTACAATACCGTTTAGGGCCTAACCCATATGGTTTCCCTCTAGGTTCATTCTTGAGTCGTGAACAACTTATCTCATTCCCCACTAATGGTTGAGGGTTCTGCACTTTCCCACCAAAATGGAACCCAATTGCTGGACACCTTGTCCTCCAATAGGAGTTTTCCTCTGACATAAAACTTTCTAAGTAAACATGGGGCCCCCTTACCAACAACCCGGAGGGTACCCTCACAACTTTAGCTCATCATAATAGGGGTACTCTGTATTATCTTCCAAGCCATATGACAAACTTATAGTTCCTTCTCCTTCTTTTTTCTAGAAAGTTTCGATAGAGTTTTCTCTATATTCTTTACTATCCCAAACCTGCACTGAGGAAATACAAATAATGCCATGCAAGGCCGACGTATATATACATCCATATCATATCATATCACATCTACCATACCTCACAGGGCCAATATATACATATGTTTATAGCATCTCATATCCCAGCCGCATAGGGCTTCCTTCATTAGGACGAAACAAAAATGATAACTTGCCCCATATAGCCAGCAAAAACTATATTTATCACGCCTCTATACCTGTGACCGATCAGTCCCCAGTTCAACCCGGTGACTTAGGAGGTGAAGTGTGCTCCCCGTCTCTATCTGGTTGCTATTTGCTTATCTGTCCCTCATCATCTTCCTTGCTTGAATCCAGAAGACTTAGCTACCCAGGTAATTCCTAGTTCACCGACGACCAAGATAGAGGGCTCGAATATGCCGTAACACTCACTGTAAGAGCCGACCTGACATAGTGCTCGGTCATAAAAACTGCTGGCGTGGCTTCCGAAACCACTTCTCTGGTCATCAAATGCTCTGGGGAATCTATTATTGGACCTTCTGAGGGATCGTTCTCCATAACATAATTAGGGTCTTTGGAGGGATCAATTTTAATCAAATAACTGGGGCTCCACCTGCTTGGTCTTAGAGCCTGAGGTCCTATGTGTACCCTGGGGGCCTTATCTGCACCCCCTCTACTGTCTAGAGCTGGTCTCTTCATTTTCCACCTCAGCATATACCCACCTGCAAGAAAGGAGGTCAAAAACAAGCTTTCTTTATAGGTATGGCCGCACAAATAGTAGTCTGCTTGGGAGGGATTATCTTAGTACAGCTCTATCGCATGATCTAAGACAAAAAAGAAAGGTAACATCCTAAATATCCTGTAGCCTCTTGTTTATAGATATGGTGCATAACACACCGATAAACAAGACTCTACTAGACACAGTCTGTGGACATTCTAAGGAAGGACCGCTCTGATACCACTTCTATCATGACCCAACCCTGTAGGCCGTGATGTGTGCTAGAACTGGACACTCGCGTATACCCCTACTAACTATAAGTAAACCTATCCTCTGTTTGAGTCTAATGTATCAACAGGTATTATAACATATAAGCCAATAAGGCCATCACAACATATAGGGACAACTATACACATACACATATACAACCCACATACATGTCCACCGACCTGTAAGAGAAAGAATAGTAACATAAGGTGGGATAGAGCCTCCGCTGTACCCCTGAACAAATAAATGTATACATAGGAGGACCGGTACAAAAAAGCTAGGCTCCAGCACAGTGGACACTCCCAACATAGCTGAGGGGAACTCCTAAGGTGATAAATCTCCAAAATGCGTACCTGTACCTGCGGCCATGAAATGCAGCCCCTCTAAGAAAAGGGGTCAGTACGATACATGTAGTGAGTATATAAAGCATAAAACATCATAAATAAGACAACAACTGAAATAGGGATGCAAGAAAATAAGTATAACAGTTAACAATTACTATGCCTACACCTTATGAAATAAGGGCATGTACATCGTCCTCATATACCGTACTAGGCCCACTGTGGGGCTCGCTGTTATCATATCATCATATACGGCATCATGCCATCGTATACGACATTATCTCATATGTTACCAATATATTATTATATTTTCACATGCATGCCTATCTATCATATCCGGCCCTTTAGTGAGGGACTCGGTGAAAGAGTAGTGTACATATCGTACCATACCCGACCCATTATGGGACTTGGTGCCATTATTACATAGTAAAATATACCGAGGAATGTATGGCCCGATCCATATTTTCATCATATCATCGTATATATATATCCAGCTCAGGACTCGGTGAATAACATCATCACATACGATGTCATTGTATGCTTCACTTCATCATATATGGTATTTCATCATCGTATACTTCATACACATATATATATATCTAGCCCGAGACTCGGTGAAAGAGTAGTAAAGTTGTGCACGATAACGTTCACGGCTCTTCTATGGGACTCGGAGGAAGATGGGTTACAACGTGCACGAGGAGAGTAGTGAGAAACCATATGCAACTTAAATCATCATCCAAGACTCAATGAAACAATCAAGTGAACCGTCACTTGAATACCAGAGTAGTAATCGTCTTGAGTACCTTCTAAACATCGTTAGGGATCATGTCAACTGGAGTCTCATGAATAGTAGATGTGTATTGAGACAAAGCTAAAAAACTTATGGAATTAAAGATGTTTGTCATCGTAGAGACCTTAAGAATAGGATCTTATGCATTCAATTACTTTTCATCAAATAGGAGACTCGAGGGTCATAGTTTAACTACTTTGAGAACTACAACATTCAGAAGTGAATAATGGTCACGAGCTATACTCGGAGCTCATAAATAGAATTATCCTCAAAGCATCTTTCACATTTCATAACATTTAAAGGTGAGTAAGGATCATGCATCATTATCAGGAATATTGAATGGAATTACCCCAACACTCATATTATTCATCACTTACATCTAAGACATGCCAAAAGAAAGAAGGAACAACCTTACATACCTCTTACGGATTACTCTTAACCACATTCGCCTCATCTTCTTTTGAACCTATTTAACATGAAAGAAATACTAAGTTTAATAACCCTCCACTTTCCAATTTCCAACTCTACAACCAAGTATCCATAGGAATCGTTTTCCTTATCCATTTCCCTCGACTAGTTTATTACTAGTTTCAAAGTTACCAGAAATCGGACTGCATCTCCTCTGTAACTTGCCCTATCCAACTGCTAATATTAGCAGCCATATTACAAACAACAACCAGCAACTATATATACAATCAAATCACTTCAACTTTACTCAATACAACTCCAAACAACTAGCTCAAAACTATGATACCGAAATAGAGTTTTTTAACCTTTATTTTGTAAAACCTTTAATAATACGAAATGGAGGGTCTTGTGGATACAACCAGCATTACCCACACCACTTTTAGAACACTTTCCATCCATGCAACACACAATCCAACCAGTTGAAACCGCAGCACCACAATCACAACACACTACTCGACTTCGATTTGACTATAACAACTTCAATTTTGTTTGTTTCTAACGTCAAGCATCCTTATACAATTTTTCCACTTCCAGCCTCATTTAAGACATGTAATATACTGCATAAAAACATCATAAACTCCTCTTTGAAAGGGAAAACCTTACCATGCCTGAAACGCGTCAAAACTTGCCTCAAAAGTTCTCCTCGCGCGGCTAAAACTTCGTGGCTGTTTGTTAACCTTTTTGTGCTGCTCCAAACCATGAATTTACATTACTAACAGCTTCATACCATCATGGTATAACCTAGATAATTAACTCATGGAATAAAATTGGAAAACTTACCTTTTTTTCTCCAAATCCGTGGCGCTCTCTCTCTCTAGCTCAAGGTTTCTCTTCTCTTCTTTTTTTTTTCTAGAAATTTCCTTGGATAAGAATGAATTCTTTTGGATAAAGATGACCATAAATCATATATATATAGTCCACCTTAGGGGGTGACACGTGTCATCCCCTAAGTGGTGATACGTGTAAAACCCTCATAGGACCAATGCACCACATCTCCAACCATGGGCTGCCATATGGCAGGTGGGGCCCACCCCCATGCTTCAGTTGCTGCCACATGGAACTTCCTGATGCTGCCACATTTCACTCTCTCTTTCTTCCATGTGTTACCTTTTTTTCCTCCTCATGGGTTCGTAATCTCATCTTACTTTACGAACTTATGCAATCCTTTCTACGTACGCTTGGTATGAACTCGAGTAGATTAAGAATGTAAGATTTTCAAGTTGGTAGCTTACGTAAGTAGACTCATTACTTGGCCTCCAACTTCTTCTGGATTCTTATACCCCTATTTCCAATCTTCCTTACTATGGGGTGTCACATTCTCCCTTCTTAGAGTTCTTTGGTAGCATTATATATTATCCGGCTTGCATGGTAACTTCTAAGAGGCTTATCGACCTTCCACAAAATTTAAGAACCTTTTAAGAAACTTAAGAAGCGTTCCAAGGTACAAAAGTATGGGGTATAACAAATATAACTAAAAACCATAATGAAATAACAAGAACATAAATGAACGGCAGAACCTAAAGAAAATATATACAAATAAAATAATCTCTCCCAAAACCTGAAAGTCACATGTACAAAACTACTAACAAAAAGAGAACAAATCCCAAAAGTGGATCGCAAAACAAGGTTGTCTCAAAACTCAAAAGACTAGAAAAATGTATGTACAAAGAGAGACGGGTAACTCCAGAATGCTATGTGCTCAGCCTCGCCTACGATCAAGACAACAGCTGGCTCAAAACAGTGCTGGTAGCTAGTACTAAGACCTGCATCACGAAAAAAATGCAGAGTATAGTATGAGTACCAAAATAAGAGATACCCAGTAGGCATCATAGGCCGACTGAGCAAGATGAGAAAATGTAAACATAAATGAAAAAAAGTAATCACAACCAAAGATAGGGCAAGAAGTAATTGTAGGTATGTATATGAGAGTACTCAACACATAAACAGAAAGAACTAGATAAATCCACCGGCCTCGATAAACCCAACGAGTATGATCATGCATAAGTCTGAAGGTAACAACCTGAACGGACCCTCATAAGCTTAATAAGACCAAAGATAGTTGAAGTAAAAAGAGTGGATCCAATCAAGTTCCAACAATACCACTAATATCCCGGACCGGAACAATCTCAAAATCCTGAAAACTTAACCCAAAGCTTAGACTAGATGAGGACTTGAACCAATGATTCGTCAAAGGATCAGGGACCCAAATCAAGCTTTGAAAGCAACCACAAACTTAAATCGGGTGAAGATAATCATGGATTTGAACCACGTATACGCTAGACCATGGATTGAACCGGATAATAATAGCTAAGGAGTCGAACTAAAGTGAGTAAAGAGCGACAGATTGGAATAAAGGCTGAATCACTTAGCAGGCTCAAACCATGGCTAAGTGAAGAGTGACAAACTTGAACTGAGGAAATAATAAAAGCGGTTGTATGGAACCACGACTAAATGAGGGGCAAATGACTTGAACCAAGCCTTTAATAATAAAGTAGGGGCTTGAACCGTACTTGGTGGACTGAAATGGGGACTTGAACCATGAGCAGAGGCGAGTCAGTAAGAATTAGGATCAACATCCAATTGAGCATTATGGGGGAGTACCCCCAAACTGAGCGCCATTAATGAATCACTCCAGCCTGAACCATATCCAACCAGAATCATCAAAAAGACTTCAAGAATCAAGAACCAAGTGTTACATAACCGATAGGAGAATAGGGCTTAATGGAGGTAAGGTCCCAAAGCTTTGTTTCTTCCTAGATAAAGCATATACTATCAGACTCAAGTCTGTTGCATCCGTTTATAAGGAGCTAAGCTGTCTGAAATGACGTTGGAGAAGTTCTAAAGCCCAACGGCACCAAAATTGCATAACTCTATGGAAACACAAGTCTAAGCCTAGACTAAGGCCAAACATTCTTCCAAATATATAACCAATGGAACAACACACACCATAAGGTGTGGATGATCAACAATAACCGGAGACAAGCTTTAACAGTCTGACAATACCCCAAAATAACACCTAGGGCATAAAATTTAGAAATTTAGCATACTTGACACCCAAACCCCTCCAAACTCATAAAATTCAATATACAAATGCCTAAACATTCTGAGTCTTAGATTTTCCTTTCTAAACGGCCTTAGAATACTGCCACGCTATCAAAAATAGAATCACAACGTCTTTATAGTCATTTAGAGGATAAATTCACAATTTTCGGAGACAGACCAATTTTGGATTCCAAAATAAAAAATGTGGGACCCGTATTTAGAATTCCATAATTGACCCCAAATAAAGTTCCTAGACTCTACCCCAAGCTAGTGTTCCAAAAAAGAAAGAACATTCATGCACTAGAATTAGGTACAGCCACACATGCATCAAAAGTCCAACATTTCAAGCTAAAGGAAAAAACTATGCCAGCAACTATAAGTAGTTATTTATAAAAAACAAAACCCCCATAACCCAAACCAAGCATAATACAATGTTACTTGCAGAAAATATCATAATTTAGCCTCAAGAATCACTAAAAATTGAGCTAAAATGGCCAAGATACAGTCTTCCGAAATTCATTAAAATCTTAATCTGAAAATGATAATGACAGCAGCTAAGTTAGCGAATTTACTTAACACGAAGCTCCTAAACAAGTTTTTGGGCTGACCAATGGATTCCCCACGCAATTTCCTTAAATTTAGACCTTTGGATCACAAATTTTGGTTGAGAATTGGAGAAATAGAAGTTTGAAAGTTGTGAATGTGATTGAGTTCGTCCTTGGTATTTTATTAAAAGACCAAGGTTTTGACCTTCGCGAACTCGGCCTAAGTGGCCCATAATTGGGGAGGTCAGGACGGTTGGCCTTCGCGAACGCTACAAGAGGCCCGCGAAAGAGGAGGCAATAGAGACAAACCTCTGTAAATGCAGCTCAGACCCCGAGATCATAGAGGGATATTTCCGGGAGAACAACTTTGCCTGCACTAAATATCAGCTGAAATGCTGCTTTTCACTAAGTATAAGTGTTCCGATGGGGTGATCATAATTCATTCGGAATCCCGTGCATGCAAGGAAGATACGCTACCCCACTAAATTCAACATTTTGGACTCAATGGCAGAGTAGAAATTTCCATACTAGGTCGTACGATTGAGAGTAGGTCCCACACCCAAGTGTCATTTTGAGCCAAATTCCACAACAACCCTCGAGATTAGATCGGAAGCCTCGGGAAGGAACAAAGGGTCAATCTAAACAAACTTAATATTTCAGAGCTAACCACACTAGTGAAAAATTTTCATTCGAGCGAGTTTTCCAAATATGTTAACCAAAGTCAACAATGGGCCAAATTTCATAGGCAAAAACATCAAATGGCCCCAAACTCATATTGAGTGCCTCGATACTCATGCCGACCATGCTACTAACCTAATTTGGTCATTCTAGAGTTGATGAAATTGTCAGAATTCCATTATGAGGTTGTTTTCCTGAAATTATGATCGAAGTCATCTTGTCAAGTTATAAAAGCTTCAAAATAGGACCGAAAAGTCAGTTCCAGTAAGTCATCAATAACTTAGGATCGCTACAGCTACTCTCTGAATAATGGAATGGATGATTTCTTTAAAAAATGATCTCGAGGGTCATTACGGGCTGCCTACATATCTTATTGATTTGAGAATCATCATTTCGATTTTTTATTATTTTGAACAAGGATGAATAAAAGAAATTCATCATTTTTTTTGAATTTTTGAATAAGGTCTAAAAAATATTAGTATTTTTAACTTCTAAAAAAGTAAGGATCACCGAATCCGAGGAGGGTTACCTACATATCTCATTGAGGTGAGAAGTAGTTTGTCCATATTGTATAGTTAAGCAAAACTTTGAGATATTGAAACTTCACTTGACAAATTCAATTTTTTAAAGTATTATTAAACAAAAATCTTTTGAGTTTTATGTTTACAAAATATAAACTAAAAACTAAACAATTTTGTGTTTTGTTTATTTAAAAGAAAAACACTATTTATTTTAAAGAAATGCATAAGAACTAGAACAAGAAATATTTTTTGTGTTTTCTTCATCAATTTTTTTATAAAATTGAAGGATAAGTCTTTTTTCTCATTCTAATGATCATCAAAAAGTCAGTGCCAGCAAGTCATCAATGACTTAGTATCGCTACATGAATGCTCTAAATGATAGAATGAATGATTTAATTCAAAAATGACCTGAAAGGCCACTAAAACATCCACTAATAAAAGAACTTTCAATTGCGTAAGTAAGAGTCAAGAAGTACCCGAAGGCTCAAATAAGCCAGGGATCTGTGCCCGCATCTTATATTCGGTCTCCCAGGTAGCCAAGTTTACATCCCATACCAAGGTCAATATACTCCACAGTACCAATAACAACCTGATTCAAAACTCCATATAATACTAACAAATAATGATAAGATACACATACTTCTAAATATCCAAAAAACCTGATTACAAGCAACAGCTAAAATATACAATCAAAAAACCCAACCCAAATTCTAACTATTTCAATATGCTTTCACACATTCCATCTCAATCTAAAGAAAGGTAAACCGTAGCCTACTTGTAGGCTAACCGCGCTGGCTCCAAATTACTATGCTAGAGTTTTTCCCTTCCGAACTGCCTCGGAATGCTGCCACGCTATCAAAACTAGAACCACGACATCAATACGGTCGTTCAGACACTAATTTCATAATATTTGGAGATGGACCAATTTTGGGGTGTAAAACAGGAATTATGGGACCCGCATATGGAATTCTGGATTTTACCCTCCAAAATAGGTTCCAAATGTCACCCCGAGCTCACAAATCATATTTATAGCACAATTTAGGGTGAGAAATTATAAGGGACGAGCAAGCAACCAAAACTCATAAATTCTAACTAAAAGACCTAAAAATGGCAACATCAAGATCAGCTCATTTCGATGAAACAAGACCCTTTCAACCCAAAAAAATTATACTATAATGATCCTTGAGAAAACTCCTATAATCTAGCCTCAATAATCATTCAAAACGTAGTTATATTGACCAAGATACACTTTTCCCAAATTCAACAAAATTTCATTTTGAAAAAGACTAAATCAGTAACTAAACACGCATTTTTACATTAAATGAAGCTTCCCTCTCGCGTATATGATCTCACCATTAGATTCCTCACAAAATTATCTTGAATTTAGACCCTTAAATCACCAAAATCGGATTTATATAGTTCAAGAAATAATTTCTCAAAGTTCTTCAAAAACTCAATCCAAAAATAGACACTGCTGCAAATAAAAGCATGCTTTCTACCTGAATCGAATGCTCCAAATCAGTTTTCAATTGGTACAATGCGTTCTCCACAAAAAAGCTCACAAGTTTGCCTTTTGAATCACCTAATTTGGATCTATATAACTCAAGATAAAGTGTTTTAAAGTTGGACAAAAATCCAAAAATGGGTTGCATAGCTGCTGCCAAAATCAGATTTTCCTCTGATGGGGTGCTCGGGATTCGTTTGGAATCCGATAAAAGTAAACCAACTATGCTACGCCAGTAAATTCGACGTTCCAAACTCAATGGCATATTTAGAATTTCCATACGATATCATTTTAATAGAAAGTGGGTCCCACATCCAAGAGCCATTTTAAGCCATATTCCACAATGGGCCTCAATATTAGTCCGGAAGCCCCGAAAAGCGAATGAAGGGTCGTTCTAGACCAAAATAGACATTTTGAAACTAACCGCACTGTAAGAATTTTCATTCAAGCGTGTTTTCGAAGAATATTGGCCAAAGTCAACCATAGGCGAACTTTTAAAGGCAAAATCGCCAAATGGCCCCAAATGCGTATCGATTGCCTCGATAGTCATTCCAACAGTGCTACTAGCCTAATTTTGAAATTTTGGAGCTGATGGAGCAATCATAATTTGAATTCGAGATCTCGTTGACCCAAAACTCAAAAAGTCACAACTAAACCAACTTAGTTCTTCAAAATACCAAAATGAACTCAGGACCTCTAAAAATTCAACCAACACTTCTTCTAGACCAAAAACCATCTCCCGAATCCAACGGTGTCTTCAGAATTCTATTTCGAGCATCGTAAATCCAAAAATTGACCAAAGTCAAACCTTGGCTGAAAATCCTCAATTTCTCAACTCAAGGCCTCAAAACTTCATTACAAGTCCAAAATTGATTCTGTAAAGTCTTCTAAGCGAATTTTGACATTTCAGAGCTGCTGGAATTGATGGAATTCCGTTCTGAGACCTGTAGCTCTAATTGACCCATAATACCACTTTTTAATACTTAAAACTTATGAAAACTCAAAATTTCCAAAGACGTAACTTTTTATAAGATTTTCTAAAAATAAACACTCTGTTCCAATTAGAAATGACTCATGGCATCTAAAGGGAGGGGTAAAATGGTCATTTTACAAAAAAATCAAAAATGACCTTGAGGGTCATTACAACATCCAATACTAAAAGACTTTCATCCATGAAAGTAGGGACAAGAGTATACCTGGATGGAAGAATAAGCTAGGGAACTACTTGCATATTTACTCTTCGGTCTCCATGTAGCCTCCTCGATCAGACGATGCCACCACTAGACCTTAATCACAGGATTAGACTTAGAACGAAGCTGGAGAACATCTCTAGCTAGAATAGCAACTGGCTCCTCAACAAACTTCAGGCGATCATCCAACTCAATAGAGTCATACTAAAACACGTGAGACTCATCTCGAATATACCAGTGCAATATAGAAATATGAAAAAATAGGGTGTATAGCTGAAAATGCTGGTGGCAAAGCCAACTCATAAGAGACCTCTCCAACTCTCCTCGAATCTCAAAGGGGCCAATTTACCTAGGGCTAAGCTTACCCTACCTAACGAATCTCATCACACCCTTCAAGGGAGACACCCGCAAGATGCTTGCGATCAGCATAAGGGCCGATGCTTGCGATCAGTATAACTCTGGTGCCTACTTTGAACTGTCTTGAACCTATCCTGAATAACCCAAACTCTGGCTATGGCATCCTAAAGTAAATCGGTACTGTGCGTCCTAGTCTCTGAAGACTCAAACCTACCAACAGGAGTGCGATAGCACCTACCATATAATGCCTCAAATGGGGCCATCTTAATACTAAAGTGGTAGCTATTGTTGTACGCAAACTATGCCAAAGCTAATTACTACTCCCAATGACCCTTGAACTCTAATACACAAGCTCGCAACATATCCTCCTAAACCTAAATAGTACACTTTGACTGACCATCGGTCTATGGATGAAATATCGTACTAAGATCAACCCGGGTGCCTAACTCTCTCTGAAAGTCTCTCCAGAAACTGGAAGTAAATTGAGATCCCCTATATGATATAATAGATATCGGTACCCCGTGCAGATAGACCACCTCCTGAATATAGATTCAATCTAGACTATCTGCAGTAAAAGTGGACTGTACTGGCATGAAATGCACTGACTTGGTCAATCGATCAATGATGACCCAAATACCATCATTACCGCTGGATGTTCAAGGAAATCCCATCATGATATCCATGGTAATCGGTTCCTATATCCACTCGGGAATGGGTAATCTCTGAAAGACTCCACCAGACCACTGATGATCGGGCTTAACCTACTGGTAACTTAAACAATGGGGTACATACCCATGTATATCTCTCTTCATGCCACACCACCAGTAATGTTGTCTCAAATTCTGATACATATTTGTAGTGCCCGGATGGATAGAATATATGGAATCATAGGCCTCATAAAGGATCAATGAAATAAAGTCTCCAACTCTAGGAACATAAAGGCGACTATCTAACTGTAGTATGCCATCCAAATCTATAGAAGCTTTGCCACCCTCGCCTCACAATACTAACTCTCGAAGCTCTACCAATGCTCCCTCATCTAACTACCGGCCACAAATCTGGTCTAGTAGTAATAATCGAGCTCCCACAAAAGCCAAAATTTGTCCGAAATCTGAGATTTCAAACCTAACCATCCGATTAGCCAAATACTGGATGTACAAGGCTAGGGGTCACTCTACAGCAGAAAAGTAAGCTAAACTACCCATACTCCCCATCTTCCGGCTTAAGGAATCTTCTACTACATTTGCCTTGCCAGGGTGGTAGAGGATAGAGATGTCATAATCGTCCAGTAGCTCAATCCAGCGCCGCTATCTAAAATTAAGATCTTTTTGACTCATAAAGTACTGTAAGTTGCGGTGATCTGTATATATCTCCCAATGAACTCCATATAAGTAGTGCCTCCACATCTTGAGCGGGAAAACTACCACCGCCAGTTCTTGGTCATGTGTGGGGTAGTTGCACTCGTGCACTCTCAATGGTCTAGAAGCATAAGCAATAACTCAGCCTTACTGCATCAGTACACACCCAAGACCTACACAAGAAGCATCACGATATACCAAAAAGATCTCTTCTTCAACTGGCAGAGTCAGAACATGAGCGGTGGTAAGCAACTCTTTAAGCTTTCAAAAGCTCGACTAACACTTCTCGGACCACACAAAGGGAATATCCTGACTGATCAAATGGGTCAATGAGGCTAAAATGGTAGTGTCACGACCCAAGCCTAGGGCCTAGACGTGACATGAAGAATGAGGAACCTGAAAGTACCTCAAACAAGCCTCTTAGCATTCTTTTAGCCTTTCATAGGTAATGATGATAAATAAACAAGCGAAAATCATAATAGTAAATCTTCAACTTACATATGTCCAACAATACTTCTAACTATTAGATTTAATGGGGCTAAGACAAGTCACTAGATTACCCTCAATTATAATAGAAGAAATGCCATAGTAAAATATCTTAACATATCATAAGCTAGAAAGATAAAGGAGTATTGTTCCCGAAACATGGAAATTCACCAAAAGTAGTCTTCAATGAAATCTCAACTAGCCACATGGAGGAGAACGAGGAGGAGCACTGGTCCCTACATGGTGATATCATGTAGGCAAAGAGTATGCGTTAGTACTTTGAATGTACTAAGTATGTAAGGATGCATGAACATTGAGGAAACATTATAACATTTATATAATATGGAACATAATGTAATACATGCATAATAAATCATATAGATATCCTTTAAAGCATTCATTTTGTGGGAAAATAACCATAACCGACATTTAAGACCATGCGAGTTATTACATGGAATCCAACATAACCCCCTACATTGGCCTGGGAGACTACTTGCCAGGTAGAACTCCATCAAATTCATTCATTTCTTTAACTTTAACTTTAAGAGCTATTTATGGATCCATTAGCCTAAGCCTACAAAGGCTCCTATGTTGACACATAGTTAATACGACAATAGGTTGCTACTAGGATTCCCTTACCGAATCCCACCTCAATGCCTCATTCGGTGCTAAGTCAATTCCACAGAATAGTTTAATACTTTAAAATACTCATAGCATATAACTTGAGAATTCAAACATCATATTTGGTAGAATAGCTCATTAAAATATTTGAAAATTCAAATTTGCAAGAATTGTCCTTATTGCATAAAGAATCCATCATTCATATCATTTCATCATTCTTTATTTTCATAAGACTCCCTTTTAATCATAGATATTGCTTTCACAAATATTCATTTGGAGTCAAGGCTTTCAACTCAAACTTTATTAACAACATAGTAAAATTAGGTGGGTTCAAATCACTTCAACTTGCAAATATGTATGTAAACAAATATACATAAATACTTTGAAATCCATTAATTAAAAATCATGCTTTAAACAACCCATCATGAATTTCAAGAACCTTTAAATAGATAAATAGAGGAATTACTTGCAAACCATCAATTCATACATATAAAATTATGTCGCATCAAAATAGACCAATAATCATTAGTTTAATCATGATTCATACTATTAAGTAAAAATAAAAATTACCATAAGAAAATATTACTTGAAATCAAAAGACTTAATTGAAAGAGTTTTTGGACTACATGGGTGAAAGAACTAATGGATAAACACCCACATAACTTAGAGTAGAGCTTAAAGAAAATTAATATAATTTATTATATAATCAAAATAATTTCGACATGAGAGTGGAAGGAATACTCTCATTGAAGCCTTACATAATTGGAATCCGAAGCTTTGGTTGGAACCGAAAGACTTAATGAACACTCTTGAGTCCTAGCTATTCTCCTCGCCGAAATATTTTGTGTACTACCCGGAGTATATGAATCTCCGGAATAGTATTTCTTCACTACTAAAAACTAAAACTATATTTGAGAATGTGTAAAGAAGTGTATAGAGAGAAGACTTGCTTGAGAAAACTTGATGAATAAAATGAGGAAATAAGGTGGGTATTTATATGTGGGAAAGAGGGAACTAACAATAAATAAAATAATTATAAAGAAAAATCTGAAAATATTAATGGAAAATTATGATTTCATGGATGATGTTAATTGGAGGACAATTTATGTAATGAGTGATGTCAAATGTATCTAGATCTTTCCATGTTGGTGAAATGAGTTATCTTTGATAGAATACTCCTTTTCGTAGGTGCTTTTAAATAAGATAAATTCCTTATTAGGATTTGGTGTCTGCATAAGAATTGTAGATATAGAAGTCTAGTTTTATGTCGTTCAAGAATCAACCAATTTGGCGCATTCTATAGTTAGATATAAATTTTCTTCTACAAACCCTCCATTTCATCACAGCACACTGTCTTACAATAATTAATTTATTTGACCTACTTAACCTCCGAAAATTAAATAATGATCTTCACAAAAGTTGTAGGTAATGATCTTTTAGTTAATCAAAAATTTGAATCACCCAATTTAGACAAACCTATAAAAAGGTATTCCCAAACTACAGAGACTATATCATTTTTAGGCGAGAATTGAAACATCGTATACAACATTTTTAGGGGATGTTACATTATCTCTCCCTTGGGAACATTCGTCCTCAAATGAGGAAAGACTTAGCTTGAGTAGAGTAGAGTGTAAACCAACAACCCATCATTAATGCAATAGTGTAATTTAAAACATCGTTTAAAACATATTTTATAATTTTGCAAGCATATGACAAGAAAAGTTGAGACTCAAAGATTTCAAGTAATTGAGCAAGGACAACTTAATACCTTAGATTTGGGTAGAGGGGAAAAGATGAGGGTATCTCTTAACCATATCCGCTTCCGCTTCCCATATTGCACTTTCTATTTGTGGATTCCTCCAAAGAACTTTAACAGATGCAACTTCTTTGTTCCTCAATCTCTTCACTTGCCGATCCAAAATTTCCACAGGAACTTCTTCATAGGTCAAGTTTTCTTCAATATTCACTATTCACTATTCCCATAGGTACAATGGAATTAGGATCACCCAAACATTTTTTCAACATAGACATGTGAAACACCGGATGAACCATGGTCATTTCCAATGGTAATTCCAACTCATATGCAACCTTACCAACACATCTCACGATTCTATAAGGCCCTACATACCTAGGGCTCAATTTCCCTTTCTTACCAAATCGAACCATACCTTTCATGGGTGAAACCTTCAGATACACCCAATCATCCACATTAAACTCAAGATCCCTTCTTCTAGTGTCAGAATAGGAATTTTGACGACTTTCAGCCGTCTTCAACCTTTCTCTAATGATCTTCACCTTCTCTAAAGCATCAAGTACCAAATCGGGGTCTAACAAGGTCATCTCGCCTACTTCGAACCAACTAACCGGTGACCTACATCATCTCCTATACAAAGCCTCAAATGGTGCCATCTCAATACTTGAGTGGTAACTATTATTATAGGCAAACTTAATGAGCGGTAGATGATCATCCCATTTTCCTTTAAACTCCAATACACAAGCCCTTAACATATCCTCTAGTGTTTGAATCGTCCTTTTAGCTTGACCATCTGTTTGAGGATGGAATGTTGTGCTCAAATTTACCTTAGTACCGAGGACTTTTTGAAATGATCTCCAGAAGTGAGAAGTGAATTGGGTACCATGATCCGAAATAATGGATAACAGCACACCATGCAACCTTACCAACTCTCGAATATACAACTTGGCATAGTCTTCGGCACTATAGGAAGTTTTAACCGGTAGGAAGTGAGCTAACTTAGTCATTCTATCAATAATTACCCAAATCGAGTCATGACGCTTCTGAGTATGAGGCAAACCCACTACAAAATCTATATTAACATCTTCTCACTTCCAAGTTGGGATTTTAATGTCTTGGGCTAGGCCACTCGGCCTTTGATGTTCGGCCTTCACTTGTTGGCAATTCATACATTCGAACACAAACCTTGCTATGTCCTTCTTCATGCCACCCCACCAATACAATTCCTTTAAGTCTCGATATATTTTTGTTAAATCGGGATGAATAGAGTATGGAGAATTATGAGCCTCCATCAAGATCAAACTCCTTAGGCCATCAACATCTGGAACATATATCCGACCTTAGTAGTATAGCACCCCATCTCCCCCTTGGGAAAAGACCTCTATCTTCTTTTCCTTTACCAACTTCTTTAACTCGATAAACTTTGGGTCAAGATCTTACTTTGATTTAACATCCACCACCAAAGAGTATTCAGACCTATTTTGAACAACCATATCACCATCATTAGTTCCACACAACTTCACCCCTAATCTAGCCAACCAGTGAACATCTTTCACCAATTCCCTCTTCCTTTCATCCACATGGGCTACACTCCCTATAGACACTCTACTAAGTACATCAGCAACCATATTGGCTTTACCCGGATGATAGTGCACACTCATGTCATAATCCTTAAGGAGTTGTAGCCACCTTCTTTGCCTTAGATTAAGGTCCTTTTGGGTGAACACATATTGAAGACTTTTATGATCAGTATACACATCCACATGCACCCCATAGAGGTAATACCTCTAAATCTTTAGAGCAAAAACAACGGCCGCCAATTCAAGGTCATAGGTAGGGTAGTTACGCTCATACACCTTTAATTGCCTAGAAGCATAGGCTATGACCTTGCCGTTTTGCATTAAGACACAACCTAAACCAATCTTTAAAGAATCAAAATAAACTACAAACCCTTCTAATTCTTCTGGGAGAGTCAAAATAGGAGCAGAGGTAAGTCGATCTTTTAAGGTCTGGAAACTCTCCTCACACTCATCTGTCCATATGAATTTGGATTTCTTTTAGGTCAATTTTATCATAGGAGATGAGATGGAAGAAAAACCTTTGACGAACCTTCTATAGTACCCAACTAGACCTAAGAAGCTCCTAATATCTGAATGAGATAATGGTCTAGGCCAATTTTTGACTGCCTCTATTTTCTTAGGATAAACCTTGATCCCATCACCGAACACTACGTGACCAAGAAATGCCACCTCCTTTAACCAAAATTCACACTTACTAAATTTTGTAAATAATTGCCTATCCCTCAACGTTTGAAGCACAACTCTCAAGTGATTTTTATGTTCTTCCTCACCCCGAGAGTAAATCAAAATATTATTAATGAAGACCACCACAAAGGTATCAAGGTAAGGTTTGAACACCCTATTCATCAAGTCCATGAACACCGCCGGTGCATTCATCAACCCAAAACTCATCACCACAAACTCAAAGTGACCATACCTTATTTGGAAGGCCATTTTTGGAATGTCACACTCCCTCACCAGTAGTTGGTGATAGCCGGACCGAAGGTCGATCTTGGAGTAGTGACTTACCCCTTGTAGTTGATCAAATAAGTCATCTATTCTAGGGAGTAGGTACTTGTTCTTAATGGTCATCTTATTTAATTACCGGTAGTCTATGCACATTCGAAGCGACCCATCCTTCTTTCTCACAAATAACATGGGAGCACCCCATGGCGAAATATTTGGTCTTATAAATCCCTTCTCTAACAAGTCCTTTAATTGTTCCTTCAACTCTTTCAATTCTGCTGGGGCCATACGGTAAGGAAAAATAGAGATAGATTGGGTATCAAGGAGGAGATCGATACCAAAATTAACTCCCCTTTCGGGAGGGACACCGGAAAGGTCATCGGGAAAGACATCGGGGAATTCATTGACTATAGGAATCGACTCAAGAGGAGGACTTTTGGAGTTAACATCCCTAACCCTCACAATGCGGTAAATAGAACCCTTAGAAATCATTTTACGGGCCTTAAGATAAGAAATAAACTTACCCTTCACCACCGAATCACGACCCTCCCATTCAATAATAGGCTCATTTGGAAATTGTAACTTGACTCGATGAGTCCTACAATCTATGGAAGCATAAGATGCATGTAACCAATTCATTCCATGAATGACATCGAAATCTATCATGTCAAGTTCAACGAGATCACAAAGAATAACTTTGTGCAAGATAGACACAAGGCAACCCCTATAGACCTTTCTAGCAATAACTGACTCACCAATGGGGGTAAACACCAAATGGAGCTCTAATAACATTTTAGGTAAAACATCAAATCTATTAGCAAGGAATGAAGTCACAAAAGATAAATTTGCACCCGGATCTAATAGTGCATACACATCAAAATAAAAGACCTTTAACATACCGATAATGACATTGGGTGCACCCTTAACCTCTTTTCTCCCATGCAAGACGTAAAAGCGGTTGGTGCATTGGACACCTCCTTAGACTTGTTGACCAAGAGCAATTTGGCCTTGAGCCCTACCACCACCATCTCTACAATCCTTAGCATGGTGGCCCAGCTTGCCACATTTAAAGCATGCATTGGAGCCAGCTAAGCATTCCCCTTTGTGAGTCCTTCCACACTTCTTGCAAGTGGGGAGAGCTTAAGTAGCAACATTCTCTCTTAGAATCATTGGTTTACCACTCTTTTCCTTGTTGAACCTTGGAGGAGGAGTATTGGTGGAACCTTGTCCCACAAATCGTTGCCCACCTTGGCCTTTGCCATTTTTACCATAATCGGACATTTGAGGGTTAAACCCTCCACCATCCACTCTAGACTTTTTGAACCCCTTTGATCTCTCTCTAAGCTTCTCTTCTTCAATTTGTTCTGCGTAACTCATTAACTGAGAGATATCCATCTCCTTGACCAACATGGCCATTTTGCATTCCTTGGACACCAAGCTTGAGACACCGTAAATAAACTTGCTTATCCTAGCTCTTGGGTTGGAGACCATGAAGGGAACATACTTGGACAACTTAGTAAATTTGAGAGCATACTCCCTCACGCTCATACTCCCTTGACGGAGGTTGATGAACTCTTGGATTTTGGCCTCCCTTAGCTCCAATGGGACGAAGCGGTCTAGGAAGGCACCTTTGAACTCTTCCCATCCTATTGACCCTATTTCTTCATCCTTCTCAACAACCCATTATTCATACCACACTCGAGCCATACCTTTGAGTTGATAGGCCACTAGCTCGACCTTTCCATTTGGTGGCACACCCATGATAGCCACAATCCGATACACCTCATTAATGAACTCCATAGGGTCCTCATCTAGTTTAGAACCATCGAACTCAGGCAGATTCATCCTTTGGAAATCCTGAATCCTAGAGGCTGGATTTTGCATTTAGGGAGGAGGAACACCTAGATTCCCTTGGTTAGACACGACTTGAGTTAACAAAGTAATAATACTGTGAAACTTGGTATGGGTTACCCCATCCTCATGATGTTGGGCATTAGGAATCGGAGGAGTTTGGTCATCATCTTCAACCCTTGCTCTTCGAGGTGCTCTTTCTCGAGTCATTATCTAGAGAAAACAAAATAGGTCGTTAGTTAAAGGAAAGCTTAGGACACTCTAAGGCATGACATGAATTTGAAAAAAGTGAAAAATTTCCTAAATGCCTCATAGTCTCCTTTTCATAATTGTGGTGCGCTTCACAACCATGAACAAGACCCTATTCGACGTAGTATGTTGGACTCCAAGGACTATTCCAAACCTCGGGCTCTGATACCAAGTTTGTCATGACCCAAGCCTAGGGCCTCGACGTGACATGGAGAATGAGGAACCCGAAAGTATCTCAAACAAGCCTCTTAGCATTCTTTTAGCCTTTCATAGGTAATGATGATAAATAAACAAGCAGAAATCATAATAGTAAATCTTCAACTTACATATGTCCAACAATACCTCTAACTATTAGATTTAACGGGGCTAAGATAAGTCACTAGATTATCCTCAATCATAATAGAAGAAATGCCATAGTAAAATATCTTAACATATCATAAGCTAGAAAGATAAAGGAGTATTGTTCCCGGAACATGGGAATTCACCAAAAGTAGTCTTCAACGAAATCTCAACTAGCCACATGGAGGAGAACGAGGAGGAGCACTGGTCCTTACATGGTGATATCATGTAGGCAAAGAGTATGTGTTAGTACTTTGAATGTACTAAGTATGTAAGGATGCATGAACATTGAGGAAACATTATAACATTTATGTAATATGGAACATAATGTAATGCATGCATAATAAATCATATAGATATCCTTTAAAACATTCATTTTGTGGGAAAATAACCATAACCGACATTTAAGACCATGCGAACTATTACATGGAATCCAACATAACCCCCTACGTTGGCCGAGGAGACTACTTGCCAGGTAGAACTCCGTCAACTTCATTCATTTCTTTAACTTTAACTTTAAGAGCTATTTATGGATCCATTAGCCTAAGCCTACAAAGGCTCCTATGTTGACACATAGTTAATACGAAAATAGGTTGCTACTAGGATTCCCTTACCGAATCCCACCTCAATGCCTCATTCGGTGCTAAGTCAATTCCACAGAATAGTTTAATACTTTAAAATATTCATAGCATATAACTTGAGAATTCAAACATCATATTCGGTAGAATAGCTCATTAAAATATTTGAAAATTCAAATATGCAAGAATTGTCCTTATTGCATAAAGAATCCATCATTCATATCATTTCATCATTCTTTATTTTCATAAGATTCCCTTTTGATCATAGATATTGCTTTCACAAACATTCATTTGGAGTCAAGCCTTTCAACTCAAACTTTATTAAAAACATAGTAAAATTAGGTGGGTTCAAATCACTTCAACTTGCAAAGATGTATGTAAATAAATATACATAAATACTTTGAAATCCATTAATTAAAAATCATGCTTTAAACAACCCATCATAAATTTCAAGTACCTTTAAATAGATAAATAGAGGAATTACTTGCAAACCATCAATTCATACATATAAAATTAAGTCGCATCAAAATAGACCAATAATCATTAGCTTAATCATGATTCATACTATTAAGTAAAAATAAAAATTACCATAAGAAAATATTACTTGAAATCAAGAGACTTAATTGAAAGAGTTTTTGGACTACATGGGTGAAAGAACTAATGGATAAACACCCACATAACTTAGAGTAGAGATTAAAGAAAATGAATATAATTTATTATATAATCAAAATAATTTCGACATGAGAGTGGAAGAAATACTCTCATTGAAGCCTTACATACTTGGAATCTGAAGCTTTAGTTGGAACCAAAAGACTTAATGAACACTCTTGAGTCCTAGCTTTTCTCCTCGCCGGAACGTTGTGTACTATTCGGAGTATATATATCACGGGAATAGTATTTCTTCACTACTAAAAACTAAAACTATATTTGAGAATGTGTAAAGAAGTGTATAGAGAGAAGACTTGTTTGAGAAAACTTGATGAATAAAATGAGGAAATAAGGTGGGTATTTATAGGTGGGAAAGAGGGACCTAACAATAAATAAAATAATTATAAAGAAAAATCTGAAAATTTAATGGAAAATTATGATTTCATGGATGATGTTAATTGGAGGACAATTTATGTCATGAGTGATGTCAAATGTATCTAGATCTTTCCATGGTAGGTGAAATGAGTTATCTTTGATAAAATACTCCTTTTCGGAGCTACTTTTAAACAAGATAATTTCCTTATTAGGATTTGGTGTCTTCATAAGAATTGTATATACAGAAGCCTAGTTTCATGTCGTTCAAGAATCAACTAATTTGGAGTATCCTACAGTGAGATATAAATTTTCTTCTACAAACCCTCCATTTCGTCACAGCACACTGTCTTACAATAATTAATTTATTTGACCTACTTAACCTCTGAAACTTAAGTACCGGTCTTCACAAAAGTTGTAGGTAATAATCGTGTGGTTACTTAGAAATTTGAATCGCTCAATTTGAACAATCTTATAAAATTTTATGCCCAAAATACAGAGACTATATCATTTTTAGGCGAGAATTAAAATATCGTATACAACGTTTTTAGGGGATGTTACAGGTAGAGAAACCCTCAATGAATTGTTTATAATACCCAGCCAATCTAATAAAACTCCGAATCTCCATAACAGATGTGGGCCAAGCCCAATCACGAATAGCCTCAATCTTCACTAGATCCACCGTGATACCCTCTCTAGACACCACGTGTCCCAGAAATGCCATAGACTCCAACAAAAACTCGCACTTTGAGAATTTAGCATAAAGCTACTAATCTCTCAAAGTCTAGAGCAGAACCCTCAAGTGCTGCGCGTGCTTCTCCCTACTCCGCGAGTATAATAGTATGTCATCAATGAATACAATCACAAATGAGTTAAGATAAGGCCTGAATACTCGAGTCATAAGGTCCATAAAAGTTGCGGAGGCATTGGTAAGCCCAAAATACATCACAAGGAACTCATAGTGGCAATAGCGAGTCTGGAAAGAAATATTAGGAATATTGGCTGCTCTAATCTGCAACTAGTGGTAGCCAGACCTCAATTTAATCTTAGAAAACACGGTTGCACCGCACCCTGAAGCTGATCTAATAGATCATCGATACGAGGCATGGGGTAATTATTTTTCACCATCACATTGTTCAGCTGCCTATAATCAACACACATCTATATAGTCCCATCTTTTTTCTTAACAAAACAGGATGGGTTCACCCCATAATGACACAATCGAGCGAATAAATCCCTTACCTAGAAAATTCTCAAGCTGTACACTGAACTCCTTGAGCTATGCGGGGGACATACAGTAAGGTGGTATAGAAATAATCTTAGTTCCCAGCTCCAAATCTATGGCAAAGTCAATATCTCTCTCTAGGAGTAGACCAGGTAGGTCAGTAGGAAAGACATCAGTATACTCCCTAACCACAGGGACTGAATTGATAGTAAGGGTCGGGCCTGCAGATCCCAATTGGTGAGCGACTATAAATACCCTGCCATAAGACCGGGGGAATACTAGGCATGGCTAATGTAACGGTCTTGGCATAACAGTCCAAAACCGCATGATGAGGGGATAGCCAATCCATGCCCAGATTAACATCTAAGTCCAGCATATCAAGTAAAATAAGATCTGCCCAAATCTCAAGCCCCTAAATAGTCACCGTACAGGATCTACAAACCTTACCCACTACTAAAGAATCCCCTACCAGGGTCAACAAATGCAATGAGACCTCAAGTGACTCATAAGCAATACCCAGACTTGGAGCAAAATATATAGACACATAGGAATACGTGGAACTTGGATCAAATAAAGCTGAAGCAATCTGCTAACAAATAAGGATAGTACGTGTGATAACATCCTCTGATGCCTTAGCCTCTACCCTTGCTGAAGCTACATAGAAGTGGCTCTATCGTCCTCCACCATAATTATTCACCCAACCACCTGACCTTCATCCCCGATAACCTCTCCGAACAACCTTCTAACCATCACCGCTGCTGTGACTCCGATATATACCTCCCGGTAGAGGTGGTTCTACTACCAACGGTCTAGCCCGGTCAGGACACTTCCTAGCCCAGTGCTCCAGTGAGCCATAATCGAAGTATACTAAAGTTGTGCGACTAGTGATAACTCATCCATGGTAGAAAGTAAGCAGACCTGATCCCCTCGAACTCTGTCGTGCAGTGGAACCTCCCGAATGGGGCTGACTACCCTCAACCTCTGGCAGGGCGGCCTAAATCGACTGGCTGGACTGACCCTCTAGTACCTATCTTGCTGGAACCACTGGTGAGGCCTATCATGACTATCATGACCTCTAGAATGGGACCTATTATTGCTACCCTAATGCCTGGGTCTCTTATTGCTGCCCCTTGGGCCTGGTAATGAATAATCTTGATATTGAGGGCATGATCCACCATATACAGAAAATAACGACCCACAGAAACCAAGTGCTTGGTCACCAACCTCAGGTAAGGTCTCAATCCATGCACAAAATATCATACCCGCTCCTCCTTAATAAGTAGAATCATAGTGGCATGTCGGGAAAGCTGATGAAATCTGGCCTTGTACTTTGCAATCGTTATGTCACCCTACTCCAACTGAGTAAAATGATCCCATAGTCGGTTCTTAACACTCCTAGGGATATATCGAGTCAGGTAAGCCTCTAAGAACTTAGCCCATATCAATGGTGGTGACCCAGCTGGCTTGGACTGCAAATAAGAAGGCCACTATTGTCTGGCTGCCCCTCTGAACTAGTGAGAAATAAAGTCGGCGCCTATGGACTCTACAAGATCCAAGAAATGGAGCTTCGCCTAAAAGGTAGTCAAGAATTCCATGGCATCCTCGCCAATGGATCAAAACAATATCGTGGGTGACAGCCTCTAAAATACCCCTAATATTTTTTGATCCTGTAACGACATCACACCCTCCATATCTACTGGCAGGGGTGCAACAACTGCTGGAGGAAGCTAAACCTTAGGTGCTGGCTGGACAGGCAGATCTCGTAGTGCTGGTATGCCCGCTACTGGGTCGGGCCTATGGTAAAACCCCAATACACTGAAGAGCTGCACAATCACTGCCTATAGTGCTGGGTTCATAACTGGTACAGCTGGGGGCTGTGCTGGTGGTGGTGGTTCCTTTAGCTGAGTAGGAATAGGAGCGTCCTGATACTCCTCTACTAATTCCAGCTCTATCTCCGGGTCGGGAGCTGGTGTTGCTCCCTTACCTATCCCACGGGGACGACCTCTAAGCATGCTAGGCCTTGGTGCGTTATCACGATCGGTGGTACCGCGCATACAAACCATCCCTACAAAAGAGTGGGACAAATGAGATATCATGAAATCAATAAGACACAACACTGTATGAAATGATACAACATAGAGAATGTTCGTAATGACATCCTGTATCCTCCGGAAGATAAGTTATAGACGTCTTCGTACCCATCCGCGATACTCTACTAGACCAATGAACCTGGGGCTCTAATACCAACTTGTCACGACCCAATTCCTTAGGTCATGATGGCACCTACTATAACCCACCAGTAGGTAAGCCAACCCATCAACTCAGAAATTTAATTAATGGGTTTGAAGGCAAAAACTAAACAAGAATGGAGAAATATAAAGAATAGTGGAAAGAATAAGCAAAAGTAAAGCAAATAATGATATAAACAACGAAAGATCTCTCCCAAAACCTGGAAGTCACAAGGACAGAGCTGCTACAAAATAAAAGATGAGTACAAGTCTCAAAATTAGACCGAAAATATATACAACTGGCTAATCTAAAAAGGCAAAAGATGGCCCATCCATACCGAAGGAGACATGAATGATCCAAAAATGCCAAGTGCTCAGCCTAGTCTCCAAAGCTAACTGCAACAAGCTCGATCTATCCATAGCGGTAGATGGTGCTTGGTCCTGCATCACGAAATTAGATGCAGAATATAGTATGAGTACCAAGACAACAGGTACCCAGTAGGCATCATAGGACAAATTAGAAGAAAAGGTAAAAACAATATGAAAAAGAGGAATAGCCTAAATAGAAGTAAACACAAGCATCAAAAAGGGGAAAGAGTACCAATTATGAGAACTACAGTTAACCATACCTAACTGGTCCCCCATAAGCTCAGCCAGGACACTCGTGCTTAAGTTAAATAAGCCCGCCAAGTACATATAATAGCTACAACTACCAAGGCTAAGAACCAAGAATCTGCGATGTCAGGAGCTGAAGTACTGTGTCATTTCCAAACCCAGAATCTCCAACAGTCAATCGATTTAGGGGTAACTTAGGGGTCGAGGCCAGGACTGAGACCCACATGCTCACTCGAATGTTTAAAGTGGCCAAGGCCGGGACTGAGTACCCGGATGCTTTCCATAATACATTGCTACAGTCGAGGCTAGAAATGGGTACCCGGATACTCTCTGTAATACATCGATATGATCAAGGCCGAGACTCGGTACCTGAATGATCATCATACTAGCAAGCCGTCAGAGGCCAAGGTTGAGTACCCGAATGATCCTCGATAATTTAGAATG
Organism: Solanum dulcamara; assembly: GCF_947179165.1. Taxonomy (NCBI): domain Eukaryota; kingdom Viridiplantae; phylum Streptophyta; class Magnoliopsida; order Solanales; family Solanaceae; genus Solanum; species Solanum dulcamara. The sequence goes on from NC_077243.1 coordinate 60,538,554, forward strand.
GAGACCAGGACTTGGTACCCGGATGCTCACAGATAATTTTTCCCATGATGCCAAACATTCTACTTCCCAACTAGAATACTACAGTACCAAAAATCTTTTCCTAAATAAGTCAACCAATATGCCATAAAAACTGGAATCGGAGCCAAAGTGAATAATCACAAAATCTAGTATTACCGATGCATCACAAAAGTCACGATTATATCAATTTATGGATGATGATATTTTTAAGATCAAGGGTACTGCCTAAGTAAGGCCAAACTATAAGGCACTAGACTACTTTATCATTCTACAAAGATCTAAGTCCACCGGAGCGACGCTGGGGCATATAAAGCAAGTTTACATTCCATACTAAGGCAAACATACTCACAGTATCAACAACATACTCATTCAACTCTCCTTATAATACTAAAAAATAATGATAAGATACACATACTTTTAAATATCCGAAAAACCTGATAACAAGCCTAAAACATGATTTCTAATAGCTAAAATATACAATCAAACTACCTAACTCAAATTACAACTATTTCAACATGCTTTCACATATTCTATCTCAATCTAAAGAAAGGTAAACCGTAGCCTACCTATAGGCTAAACACGCAGGCTGTAAATAACTATAGCGAAGCTTTTCCCTTCTGAACTATCTCGGAATATGCTGCCACGCTGTCAAAAATAGAACCACAACATTAGTACGGTCATTTAGATACTAATTTCATAATTTTTGGAGATGGACCAATTTTAAGGTGTAAAACAGAAATTGTGGACTCGCATATAGAATTTTGGATTTGACCCTCCAAAACAGGTTCCAAATGTCACTCCGAGCTCACAAATCATATTTATAACACAATTTGGGGTGGAAAATTACATGGACGAGCATGCAACCAAAACTCATAAATTCTAACTAAAAGACCTAAAAATGGCAACAGCAAGATCAGCTAATTCCAAAGAAACGAGACCCTTTCAACCCCAAAAAATTATACTACGATGGTCCTTGTAAAAAATCCTACAATCTAGCCTCAAGAATCACTCGAAACGGAGTTATATTGACCAAGATACACTCTTCCCAAATTCAACAAAATTTCATTCTGAAAAAGACTAAATCAGTAACTAAACACGTATTTTAACCTCAAACAAAGCTTCCCCTCGCATATCTGAGCTCACCACTAGGTTCCTCACAAAATTATCTTGAAATAATTTCTCAAAGTTCTTTAAAAACTAAATCCGAAAATGGACATTATTGCAAATAAAATCATGAATTTTACCTGAATCGAATGCTCCAAATCAGTTTTGAATCTCTCCAATGCGTTCTCCACGAAAAACATCACAAGTTTGCCTTTTGAATTACTCAATTTGGAGTTATATAACCCAAGATAAAGTACTTTAAAGTTGGAGGAAAATCTAAAAACGGGCTGCACCAGCTGCTGCCAAAATCAGATTTTGGAAAATCCAAAATCTCTGAGGGGGTGCTCGGGATTAGTTCGAAATCCGAATAAAGTAAGCCAGATATGCTACCCCACTAAATTCGATGTTTCGGACTCAATAGCGCATTCAGAATTTCCATATAAGATTATTTTAATAGAAAGTGGGTCCCACACCCAAGAGCCATTTTAAGTCACATTCCACAATGGGCCTTGATATTAGTTTGAAAGCCCCGGAAAGCAAACAAAGGGTTTCTCTAGACCAAAATCGACATTCAGAACTAACCGCGCTGTCAGAATTTTCATTCGAGCGTGTTTTCCATGAATGTTGACCAAAGTCAGCCATAGGCTAACTTTCAAAGTCAAAAGCGCCAAATTTTGCCAAACTCGTATCTATTGCTCGATAGTCATTCCAACAGTTCTACTAGCCTAATTTTGATATTTTGGAGCTGATGGAACCATCATAATTGGAATTCGAGATCTCGTTGACCCAAAACTCAAAAAGTCACAACTAAACCAACTTAGGCCTTTAAAATAAAAAAACAGACTTGGGACCTCTAAACATTCAACCAATACTTCTCCTAGACCAAAAACTATCTCCCGAATCCAATGGTGTCTTTAGAATTCTATTTTGAGCATCGGAACTCCAAAAGTTGACCAAAGACAAACCTTGGCTTAAAATTCTTCAATTTCTCAACTCAAGGCCTCAAAACTTCGTTACAACTCCAAAACTGATTTTGTAATGTCTTCCAAGCCAATTTCGACATTTCGGAGCTGCTGGAATTGACGGAATTTTGTTCCGAGACTTGTAACTCTGATTAACCCCAAATACCACTTTTTAATACTTAAAACTTATGAAAACTCAAAATTTTCAAAGACTTAGTTTTTCATAGGATTTTCTTAAAATCAACACCCGATACCAATCAAAAATGACTCAGGGCATCTAAAGGGAGGGGTAAAATGGTCATTTTATAAAAATTTCAAAAATAACCTCGAGGGTCATTACAATATCCACTACTAAAAGAACTTTCATCCATGAAAGTAGGGAAAAGAGTATACCACGATGGCCAAATAAGCTAGGGTATTTCTCGCACATCTACACCTCAGTCTCCCATATAGCCTCCTCGATCGGACAATGGCGCCACTGGACCTTAATCACAGGGATGGACTTAGAACGAAGCTGGCGAACATCTATGGCTAGAATAGCAACTGGCTCCTCAATAAATGTCAAGCGATCATCCAACTCAACAGAGTCATACTGCAGCACGTGATATTTATCTGGAATGTACTGGCGCAACATAGAAATATGAAAAACAGGGTGTATAGCTAAAAATGCTGGTGGAAAATCTAACTCATAAGCAACCTCTCCAACTCTCCTCAGAATCTCAAAGGGCCCGATATACTTGGGGCTAAGCTTACCCATCCTACCCAATCTCATCACGCCCTTCAAGGGATACACTTGTAAGAATAACTGATCTCCTACCTGGAAGTGCAAGGGCCAATGCCTGCAATCATCTTAACTCTGTTGCCTACTCTAAGCTATCCTCAACCTATCGTGAATAACCCGAACTCTAGCTATGGCATCCTAAAGTAAATTGGTAATGTGCGGCCTAGGCTATGAAGACTCAAACCAACCAACCGGAGTGCGACAACACCTACCATATAAGGCCTCAAACGGAGCCATATTAATACTAGAGTAGTAGCTGTTGTTCTACGCAAACTCTACCAAAGCTAAGTACTGCTCCCAATGACCCTTGAACTCTAATACACAAGCTCACAATATATCCTCCAAAACCTGAATAGTAGGCTCTGACTGACCGTCAGTCTGTGGATGAAATGTCGTACTAAGATCAACCTGGGAGCCTAGCTCTCTCTGAAAGGCCCTCCAGAAACATAAAGTAAATTGAGATCCCCTATCTTAAATAATGGATATCGGTACCCCGTACAGACGAACCACCTCTTGAATATAGATTCGAGATAGACTATCTGCAGTTAAAGTAGATTGTACTGGCATGAAATGTACTGACTTGGTCAATCGATCAATGATGACCCAAATACCATCATTACCTCTGGATGTTCGAGGAAATCCCATTACGAAGTCTATGGTAATCTGTTCCTATGTCCACTCGGGAATGGGTAATCTCTAAAAGACTCTACCAGGCCACTGATGATCGGCCTTAACCTGCTGGCAACTTAAATAATGGGTTACATACTCAGCTATATCTCTTTTCATACCACACCACCAGTAATGTTGTCTCAAATCCTGATACATCTTCGTGGTGCCTGGATGGATAGAATATCTAGAATCGTAGGCCTTATAAAGGATCAATTAAATGAAGTCTCCAACTCTAGGAACACAAAGGTGACCATAGAACCATAGTATTCCATCCAAATCTATAGAAGCTTGGCCACCCTCGCCTCATAATACTAAGTCTCGAAGCTCTACCAATGCTCCATCATCAAACTACCGGCCATGAATCTGGTCTATAGAGATGATTGAGATCCCACAAAAGCCAAAATCAGTCTAGAATATGAGATTTCAAACCTGACTATCTAATTAGCCAAATACTGGATGTCCAAGGCTAGGGGTCGCTCCGCAGCAGAAAAGTAAGCTAAACTACCCATACTCCTTGTCTTCCGGCTCAAGGCATCTTCTACTATATTTACCTTGCCAGGGTGGTAGAGGATAGAGATGTCATAATCGGCCAGTAGCTCAATCCAGCGCCGCTATCTAAAATTAAGATCTTTTTGACTCATAAAGTACTGTAAGTTGTGGTGATCTGTATATATCTCCTAATGAACTCCATATAAGTAGTACCTCCATATCTTGAGTGGGAAAACTACCACCGCCAGTTCTAGGTCATGCGTGGGGTAGTTGCGCTCGTGCACTCTCAATTGTCTAGAAGCATAAGCAATAACTTAGCCTCACTGCATCAGTATACACCCAAGACCTACACTAGAAGCATCACAATATACCAAAAAGATCTCTCCCTTAACTGGAAGAGTCAAAATAGAAGTAATGCTAAGAAACTCTTTAAGCTTTCAAAAGCTCAACTAACAGTCCTCAGACCACACAAAGGCAGCATCCTAGTGGGTCAAATGGGTCAATAAGGCTGAAATAGTAGAGAAACCCTCAATGAATCGTCTGTAATACCCGGCCAATCTAATGAAACTCTAAATCTCTGTAACAGATATGGGCCTAGCCTAACTAGGAATAGCCTCAATCTTTGTCGAATCTACCCTGATACCCTCTTTGGACACCACGTGTCCCAGAAATGCCATAGACTTCAACCAAAACTCGTACTTTGAGAATTTAGCATAAGACTACTGATCTCTCAAAGTCTAGGGGATAACCCTTAAGTTTTGCACGTGCTTCTCCCTACTCCGCAAGTATATAAGTATGTCATCGATGAATATAATCATGAAAAAATCAAGATAAGGCCTGAATACTCATGTTATAAAGTCTATAAAAGCTGCGGGGGCATTAGTAAGCCTAAAAGACATCATAAGGAACTCATAGTGGCCATAGCGTATCTAGAAAGTAGTCTTAGGAATGTTAGTTACTCTAATCCGTAGCTGGTGGTAGCCAGACCTTAATTCAATCTTAAAAAACACAGTCGCACCCTGAAGCTGATTGAATAGATCATCAATACGAGGCATGGGGTAACATTTTTTCACCATCACCTTGTTCAGCTGCCTGTAATCAACAAACATCGACATAGTCCCATCTTTCTTCTTAACAAACAGGATGTGTGCACCCCACGGCGACACACTAGGGTGAATAAATCCTTTACCTAGAAGATACTTAAGGTGCACACTAAAATCCTTCAGCTCTGCATGTCACGACCAAACTCCGTGGGCCGTGACTAGGGTCCGACCTGGGCCCATATATACGTATCTAGCAGATATAATGATCAATATAAGAACTATACATAAGAACCTAGTGGGTTATAGCATTTTCATGCTTGTAGCCTCTTTTATTTGTATCTTATCATGAAAGAGAGTGCAAGCTGACAAGGCTTCCATAGTATCTTAATATTTACAATACATCATGTAGACATAACTGAACAGAACTTACACATATAACCCACACATATGTCCACAAACCTCTAAGAACATTAATAGTATCATATGGCGGAACAAATAAACAAATATATACATAAGAGGTTTGGTACTACAACTCGGCTCTGAATTAATGGAGCTTCCTCCAAACTGGCTGAGGAGAATCATAAGCTGGAGGACTCCTAAAACCTGTATCTATACTTGCGGGCATGAAAGGCAGTCCCCCAAAGAAAGAAGATCAGTACGACATATGTACTGAGTATATAAGCATAATGTAACTGAGATAACAACTCATATAGGCATGCAGGAAAGCAAGTATAGCATTAAATAGGGTAATGTACCCACACCTTACAAAGTAAGGTCATGTATATCATTATCATGTACCATATCCGGCCCGCTTGGGGACCCAACATTACAAATGCATTAGTTTATCATCGTGGGCATATGCATAATATTAGGGCTGTGGGAAGTATAGCCCGATCCATAAGATATGATAGGTTAGGGTCGAGGAACATCCATCCCGATCCCTACACACATAATATGTTAGTGCCGAGGAGCATTTGGCCCAATCCATATATATAATACATTAGTGCCGAGGAACGTACGGCCTGATCCTTATACATATAACACGTTAGTACCGAGGAACATACGGCCCGATCCCTATACATATAATACATTAGTACTGAGGAACGTACGGCCCAACCCTATACATATAATAATGCATATATATGCACAGAAAACCTGGTAACATAACAATCATCTCCCGAATATCATCATAAGATGTGTCAAAGAGTCTCTAGGTATAAGAGTTTACACATCCAATCATTACTTAGCTAATAAAAGGGTCGAGGAATAGGAGTTTCACCACTTTAAGAATCCTAACCTCAAGAAGTGAGTACAAGTCATGATTTCTACCCAAAGCCTATAAATGGGATCACCTCTAACTCATACCATATATCGCTTCACTTACATCATAATGTTTCAAAATAAGGAAGGGATAGGTTTCACGTGTACTATTTTTTGTCAAGTAGAAGACTTACAAGTCCATAACTCAACTATCGCAGGAGTTCTAATATCGTGAAGTGAATAAGATTGACGAACCATACTCAGGCTTCTATTAATGGAATTATTCCCACATTACATACACAATCCACTTAGGACTGAGCTTTGCTAATAGAAAACACGGATAGGCTTTATGTACTGCTTACTTCCTAACGTATGGAAGGCTTGAGAGGTCCTAGTTCAATTACTATAAGAGTGCTTTTATTAAGAAGTAAATAAGGGTCGTGAATTACGCTTGGCATTTATGAGTTGATTTACCCTCAAGTTCATATCATTCACTACTTAACTTGAAAATATGCCTAAAGAAGAGAAAGAATAGGCTTTGCATACATTACCTTTTATCATATGAAAAAACCCTTTAAAAAGAAATAGTTTGACTATTACAGGAGTTCCACCATCATGAAGTGGATAAGAATTATGAACTGTACTCGGAGCTTTATGAATGGAATAAATCCCAATTTCACATACATAATACTTACATCTAACACATGCAAAAAGAGAAGAAAGGGTATCTTCACATACCTCTTATCGATTGCTTTGAACCTGGCTTGTCTCATTGTCCTCTGAACCTATTTAACACAAAGGTAATAGTAGTATTAATAATCTTTGAATTTCCATCTTTAAATTCTGTCACCAACTATCCATTGGAACCAATTCCTTATTCGCCTTCATCGACTAGTCTCGACTAGTCTATTAGTTATTTAAGAAGTTAACGAAATTTGGGCAACATCTCCTCTATAACATGCCCTATCCGAATTTCCAATTATGTCCCTAATTACTACAGCCAACCAACAACAACACACTGCAGCATATATACAAGAAATTCACATCAATAGTACACAATACAAACTCCAAACGACTCATTCAAAATTACGATATCCAAAATAGGGTTTCTAATCTCTATTTCATAAAACCTTTAACCATACGAAGCGGAGGGTCGTGTGGCAGCAACAAGCAGCACCTACATGTAATTTAGAACATTTTTAGGCCCTGCAATACATCACCACACAAACTACAACTACAACACCACAATCGCAACACCTTATCCGACTTCAATTTAACTATAACGACTCCAATTTAAATTGTTCCTAATGTCAAGTATATTTATGGAATTTTCATATTTACATCACATTAAAATAAACTCCAAATTAAAACAAAAGACCTTACCTTATATTAAACTCATCAAAATCGCCAAAACTATCAAAACGTGAATTCTAGACAACCTACTGTCTTATATTGTCGCTTCATTTCAAAGGGGTAATTGAGGGAAACAGGATTTGTGTCCTTAAAGAAAGTTATAGAAATATGTATTAAGGTCGCATACAATTTCAAATCACCCCTACCACAATTTTGTACAAAATGATATGCCCAAAATACAAACAATAATCCGTGTAGGATTTCCAAAACAAAATCTGGGAAGCACCTCCCCCATACTTCATCACCCTTTTTCGAGAAGATACATTCAAGAATGGGTTTTAGAGGCTAAATAAAGTTATAGACCAATGAAATAGCTTTCTAAAACATGTTGAATCACTTGAAATAAAGCCTTACACAAGGAGTTATACTCATTTTACTAACAGTAGTATCATTCAAAAATGGGTCTGTTAACAAGAACAAAAACCTCCTCTTTTCCCTAACAATAAATTTTATGTTGTTAAATACCTTCATATCACCATAGGATACCTTAAATAATTAATTCACGGAAAGAAATCGGGAAACTTTACTTGGAAGAACCCTAGCCATAGCTCCCTTATTCTATCTCTCTAGCTTTTCTCTCAACTTTGTCTAAGGCTAAGATGCTGAAATTGATGTAGATCAGCAATACACATGTATATATATATGTGTCCTTAAAACAGGACACATGCCCCCAGGGAATACACATGGCATCCCCCTAGGGTGCCACTTCATTCCATGCAACCAATCATACGCTGCCACGTGGCAGCGTGGGGTCCACCCTAAGTAGGTGGATTACCTACTTAGCCCAAGTAGGTGTGTCACCTACTTGTCACCTTCTTTCTTCATTTTTGTGGGTTCGTAATCTCGTCTTAATTTAAGAGCCTATGCGTTCCTTGCTACGTAAGCTCAACACGTACTCCAATAGCTTAAGTACGTAAAGCATCCAAGTTAATAGCTTACGCAAGTAAGTCGAGTCCTACGACTCATTAATTGGCCTCCAACTTATTTCAAATCCTTATAGACCTATTTCCAACCTTCACTATTAAGGAGCGTCACGTCCTCCCTTCATTAGAGTTATTTAATCATGTTATAGATAATTTGGGTCACGGGACAACTTTCAAGAAGCTTAAAAAGATGTTCTGAAGCACAAAGGTACGGTGTATAACATCCTTCCCCCCTTTAGAACATTCGTCCTCGAATGTTAACTAGCCTCATAAGGTCTTATGAGTGCTTCAAGATTTCTCTATATTGGTTGTCATCCAAAGGCCTCTTATAACCCATATAGTCAATTTAGGAGGGTAGATTACCCGTAGGCATTGAGAACAGGTGATATTTCTTTTCCCATTCTTCTTTCCAGTTCTCTTACCACACATCATATTGTACCCTTTATACGAACATATGTAGGTGCTTAAAGTGGCTCGGAAGATGCCTTAGCATTGCCATACTAGTTTGTACGTAAACCTATATCATTTCTTACTTTTTTCATCTGATGTTAGGGCTCCACTATAGCTTTTGTCCTTAGTACTGATTGTACCTTAAAGGTTTTGCTTCAAAGCATCTTATAGCTTCCCTTAATATATTCAAATATAGCAGTTACATGGCTACTACCAACTTCATTTATCAAGTAATCACCTGGTTTTACTCTTGGCATACAGCCATTCATAAGTTGCATTAGTTGTTTTGCAAAGATACATCCCCTATCTCAAAGGGTCTTGTCATCTTTCACGGTGGAGTCACCTATACACAATACTTCTTTATACCAATAATTCCATGCAAGGCCAATGTATACATACATCCATGTTATCTCATATCACAGCCGCATAGGGCTTCCCAAGGGGTTACCCATCCTAGTGCCCAAGAACGCTTCACTTTAGTATGATTGCATACATCCCTTATGGGGTCTCATTTGAAGTTTAAGCGTTCCCATTTACACATGATAGCGTCAGTTGATTTTCTCTTATGCTTATATTTCTCTTGTCCACTTCCCCCCTTTAGGGTGGATCCATGTCATTATCTATTTATTTCTAACTTCCAAACACATAGGAGTCCTTTCTAACCTATTTAGTATACTGCGTTATTTCCATATCTTCCTTTACATCCCCTATACTTTGAGTTACCCATGTACGAAACCTTAATACCATCATGAGGTGCTTAGAACCCTTAATTTATAGTACCAACTCCAGTCTTGAACACTGGGACTCGAGTAATATCCTTAATGTAGTAGTGTATTCAAAGCCATATTCCATTCATCCCAATCAGTAATTAGCTCGTGCTCATAATTGGTTCAAATTCTCCACTCGGGAGCACATATACTTTGATGATTCGTGTTTCAAGCTTCGTCATAATACTAGCTTTATTCCAGTGGATACCACTTGACCTTTTATTCTGAACATTCCCTATAAATCTGTGTAAGTCTTTCTTATTCATTCACTATTTGCCTTTCTGTCTTCCACTTAACATATTCTGCTTTACACATTTCACTATACCGGCACGCACTCACAATCTAGTTTGTCACACTTGTTTTCGTTTCTCTTACTTACCCTCAAGTTTTCTCCTATTTCACTATAGAGGAGATTTCTTGTCCTTTCCTTTTTTTGTTACATATATATCACAATATTAATTCAATTGGTACCTTAATATATCATTCTATCTATATCTATCAGTCTTTCTTAAATCATCTTCTTAGGGTCACAAGTCTTTTCCAACTTTGGTTTACCATATCAATATCGACCTCCTAGTTTCTATTGCCATCAATTCAACAATTAACTTATTTCTCGAGGTTAGCTATACTTGTATTTTATCTAAATTTCATCATCATTATGGACACAACCTTTTAATACATACTACAGCCCTGTAGCTCATTATCTTTCTATTTCTTGGAAAATTTGGGCAGAGTTTCCTCTGTATTTCTTACTATCACAAACCTGTACGCAGAAAATACCAATAGTGCCTTACAGGGCCAGCATGCATAAATATACATATATACATATCATATCATATCATATTGTAGCCTCATAGGGTGCCCAATATCAACAATACTATAAAATGAGGGACTTACCTCACATGTCCAACTCGAACTGTGCCTGTTAGACCTTCCATCCATATTTCTTTCACTTTTAAACTTTATCTACTTTTTCCTTTCAATTTCCGAATTTACATGTCAATCGTATTTTGCATACCTGACCTGACACACATCATTCGTGCCTTGGCTTACTTGCGTGTTTTGTAACTTCCCATATCGTCAGTCATTTCCTTCTATCGACGTCGTCTTTCATCTGAAATCAGAGGTTAGTATAAGGAGTTCCATTTCCTATAACTTGGCTTTATCACACGACCTTAGATATGAAAAAGAAAAAAATATCCTAAATGTTCTATAGCTTCCTATTTATAGATGTGGCACGCAACACATCGATAATCAAGACTCTACTAGACACGATCTATAGACACTCTGAGGACGAACTGCTTTGATACCACTTCTTTCATAACTCAACCCCATGGGCCGCGACTAGGGTCTGACCTGGGCCCCCATATATGTATCTAGCGGATGTAACAATCAATATAAGAACTATACATAAGAACCCCAGTAGGTCATAATATTTTCATGCCTGTACCCTCTTTCATTTGTATCTTATCCTGAAAGGGCATGCAAGCCGACAAGGCTTCCATAGTATCTTAATATTTACAATACATCATGTAGATAGAACTGAACAGAACTTAGATATAACCCACACATATGTCCACAGACCTCTAAGAATATTAATAGTAACATATGGCGGGACAGGGCCCCCACCGTACCCGTGAATAAACAAATATATACATAGGCGGTTTGGTATTACAACTTGGCTCTGAATCAATGGAGCTTCCTCCAAACTGGCTGAGTGGAATCCTAAGCTGGCGTACTCCCAAAACTTGTGTCTGTACCTGCGGGTATGAAACATAGCCCCCAGAAGAAAGGGGGGTCAGTACGACATATATACTTAGTATATAAGTATAATGTACTGAGATAACAACTGACATAGGCATGCAGGAAATCAAGTATAACATTTAATAGGGTACTGTACCTGCACCTTACAAAGTAAGGTCATGTATATCATTATCACATACCATATCTGGCCTGCTTGGGGATGCGACATTAAAAATGCATCAGTTTATCATCGTGGGCATATATATACTACTAGCGCTATAGGACGTATAGACTGATCCATATAGATATGATAGGTTAGTGCTGAGGAACATTTGGCCCGATCCCTACACATATAATATGTTATTACCGTAGAGCATTCGGCCCGATCCATATATATAATACATTAGTTCCGAGGAACGTACGACTCGATCCTTATACATATAACACATTAGTACCAAGGAATATATAGACCAATCTCTATTCATATAACACGTTAGTGCCGAGGAACGTATGGCCCGATCCCTATACATATAATAATGCATATACATGTACACAAAACTTGGTAACGTAACAACTATCTCTCGAATATCATCATAAGATGTGTCAAAGAGTCTCTAGGTATAAGAGTTTACACATCCAATCATTACTCAGCTAATAGAAGGGTCGAGGAATAAGAGTTTCACCACTTTAAGAATCCTAACCTCAAGAAGTGAGTACAAGTCATGATTTATACCCAAAACCTATAAATGGGATCACCTCTAACACATACCATATATTGCTTCACTTACATCCTACTGTTTCAAAAGAAGGAAGGGATAGGTTTCACGTGTACTATTTTTTGTCAGGTAGAAGACTTACAAGTCCATAACTCAACTATCGCAGGAGTTCTAATATCGTGAAGTGAATAAGATTGAAGAACCATACTCAGGGTTCTATTAATAGAATTATTCCCACATTACATACACAATCCACTTAGGACTGAGCTTTGCTAATAGAAAACACGGATAGGCTTTATGTACTGCTTACTTCCTAACGTATGGAAGGCTTGAGAGGTCCTAGTTCAATTACTATAAGAGTGCTTTTATTAAGAAGTAAATAAGGGTCGTGAATTACGCTTGGCATTTATGAGTTGATTTACCCTCAAGTTCATATCATTCACTACTTAACTTGAAAATATGCCTAAAGAAGAGAAAGAATAGGCTTTGCATACATTACCTTTTATCATATGAAAAAAACCTTTAAAAGGAAATAGTTTGACTATTACAGGAGTTCCACCATCATGAAGTAGATAAGAATTATGAACTGTACTCGGAGCTTTATGAATGGATTAACTCCAAATTTCACATACATAATACTTACATCTAAGACATGCCAAAAGAGAAGAAATGGTAGCTTCACATACCTCTTATCGATTGCTTTGAACCCGTCTTGTCTCGTCATCCTCTGAACCTATTTAACACAAAGGTAATACTAGTATTAATAATCTTTGACTTTCCAGCTTTTAATTTTATCACCAACTATCCATAGGAACCAATTCCTTATTCGCCTTCCTCGACTAGTCTCGACTAGTCTATTAGTTATTTAAGATGTTAACGAAATTCGGGCAGCATTTCCTTTATAACATGCCCTATCCAAATTTCCAATTACATCCCTAATCACTACAGCCAACCAAAAACAACACCCTGCAGCATATATACAAGCAATTTACATCAACAGTACACAATACAAACTCCAAACGACTCATTCAAAATTACGATATCCAAAATAGGGTTTCTAGTCTCTATTTCATAAAACCTTTAACCGTACGAAGTGGAGGGTCATGTGGCTGCAACCAACATCACCTACATGTATTTTAGAACACTTTTAGGCCCTGAATTACATCACCACACTACCTACAGCCGCAGTACCACAAGCGCAACACCTTACCCGACTTCAATTTAACTATAACGACTCCAATTTAAATTGTTCCTAACGTCAAGCATATTTATGGAATTTTCATATTTACAGCCACCTACACGATGTGTAATACACTTAATAAAAGTATCATAAACTACAAATTAAAACAAAAGACCTTACCTTACGTTAAACTCATCAAACTCGCCAAAACTATCAAAACATGAATTCTGGACAGCCTACTGTCTTATATTGTCGCATAGTTTCAAAGGGGTAATTGAGGGAAACAGGATTTGTGGCCTCAAGAAAAGTTATAGAAATGTGTCTTAAGTTCGCATACAATTTCAAATAACCCCTACCGCAATTTTTTACAAAACGATATGCCCAAAATACGAACAGCAATCCGTGTAGGATTTCTAAAACAAAATCTGGGCAGCACCTCCCCCATACTTCATCACCCTTTTTCAAGAAAATACAATCACAAATGGGTTTTATAGGCTAAATAAAGTTATAGACCTATGAAATAGCTTTCCAAAATATCTTCAATCACTTTAAACGAAGCCTTACACAAGGATTTATACTCGTTTTACTAACAATAGTATCATTTAAAAATGAGTCTGTTAACAAGAACAAAAACCTCCTCTTTTCCTAACAATAAATTTTATGTTGTTAAAAACCATCCTATTACCGTAGGATACCTTAAATAAATTATTCACGGAAAGAAATTGGGAAACTTAACTTGGAAGAACCCTAGCCGTAGCTCCCTTATTCTTGCTCTCTAGCTTTTCTCTCAACTTTTTATAAGGCTAAGATGCTGAAAATGATGTTGATCAGCAATACACATGTATACATATGTGTCCTTAAAAGAGGACACGTGGCAGCCCCCAGGGTTGACATATGGCATCCTTCTTAGCCCAAGTAGGTATGTCACCTGCTTGCTTCATTTTTGTGGGTTCGTAATCTCGTCTTACTTTAAGATCCTATGTATTCCTTGCTACATAAGCTCAACACGTACTCCAATAGCTTAAGTACGTAAAGCATCCAAGTTGATAGCTTACGCAAGTAAGTTGAGTCCAATGACTCATTACTTGGCCTCCAACTCATTTCAAATCCTTATAGACTTATTTCCAAACTTCACTCTTAAGAGGCGTCACGTCCTCCCTTCCTTAGAGTTATTGAATCATGTTATAGATAATCTGGGTCAAGGGACAACTTTCAAAAAGCTTAAAAAGATATTCTAAAGCAAAGAAGTATGCGGTATAGCACTGCGGGGGCCATACGGTAAGCTAGTATAGATTCTTAGTTCCCAGCTCCAAATCTATGGAAAATTCAATAGCTCTCTCTAGTGGTAGACCACGTAGGTTAGTAGGGAAGACATCAGTATACTCTCTAACCACAGGGACTGAATCAATAGTAGGGGCCATTGTGGTCACATCATGGACATTTGCTATGTACGCCAATCACCCAGACAGAACTAGTTATCGAGCCCGCATAAAGGATATAATCCCAATCGGTGAGAGACTATAAACACCCTGCCATAAAATTGTGGGAATATCAGGCATGGCTAATGTAACAGTCTTGGCATAACAGTCCAAAACTGCATGATGAGGGAATAGCTAATCCATGCCCAAAATAACATCTAAGTCCAGCATATCAAGTAAAATAAGATCTGCCCGAGTCTCATGCCCCTGAATAGTAACCATAAAGGATCTACAAACCTTACCCACTACTAAAAAGTCCCGTACCAGGGTCGAAACATGCAACAAGACCACAAGTGACTCATAAGTAATACCTATACATAGAGCAAAATATTTAGACACATAGGAATACGTGGAATCTGATCAAATAAAGGTGAACTAATCTGCTGACACATAAGGATAGTACGTGTGATAACATCATCTGATGCCTCACCCTCTGCCCTCGCTGGAGCAATATAGAAGTGGCACTGTCGGCCTTCCACATGAACATTTACCCTACCACCTGAATTTCCTCCCCAGGAACCTCTCCGAACAATCTGCTGACCATCACCATGGCCGTGACCCTAATCTATATCTCCTAGTAAAGGTGGTTTTACTACCAATTGTCTAGCCCAGCCGGGACACTCCCTAGCCGAGTGTTCTAGTGAGCCACAATTGAAGTATCTTAAAGCTGAGCGACTCATGATAACTCATCTATAGTAGGAAGGAAGATAACTTGATCCCCTCGAGCTCTGCCCTGTGTTGGAACCCTGCAAACAAGGCTGACCACCCTCAACTACTAGTAGGGCAGCCTAAATCGGCCAACTAGACTGACCCTCTGGTACCTATCCTGCTGAAACCATTGGCGGGGCTTATCATGATTATCATGGCCTCTAGAATATGACCTATTGTAACTACCCTGATGCTTGGGTCTCTTATCTCTGTCCCCTTGGGCCTGATGATGAATAATCTTGATCTTGTGGGCATGATTCACCACATACAGAAAATAGCGGCCCACAGAAACTAAGTGCTCGGTCCCCAACCTTAGGTTTGGTCTTAATCCGCGCATAAAAATTGTACCCGCTCCTCCTCAATGGGTAGAGTCATAGTGGAATATTTGGCCTCATATCATGCCATCATTATGTGGCCCTGCTCCAACTGAGTAAACTGATCTCAGAGTTGGTCCCTAACACTCTTAGGGATGTATCGATTCAGGTAAGCCTCTAAGAACTGGGCCTATATCAATGGTGGTGACCCAGCTAGCATGGACTGCAAATAAGAATGCCACCACTGCCTGACTTCCCCTCTTATTTGTTGAGCAATGAAGTAAACACCTCTGGACTCCACAAGACCCAAGAAATGGAGCTTCTCTTGAAAGGTAGTCAAGAACTCAATGGCATCCTCGCCAATGGCTCTAAAAAATGTCGGGTGTGACAACCTTTGAAATATCCCTAACATCTTCTGATCCTATAATGACATCACACCCCCTGGAACTGCTAGCGGGGGTACAACAACTGGTAGAGGCAGTTGAACCTCAGATGCTGGCTAGACAAGCGGATCTTGCGGTGCTGGTATGCCCTCTACTGGGGTCGGGGCCTGTGGTACAACCCTAATAGCCGTGAGGAGCTGCACAATCATTGCCTGTAGTGCTAGGGTCATAACTGGTGCTGTTGGGAGCTGTGCTGGTGGAGGTGGTACCTTTGGCCAATTAGGAATAAGAACTTCCAGATGCTCCTCTACCAACTCTAGTCTATCTCCGGGTCGGAAGTTGGTGCTGCTCCCCAAACTGTCATATGGGACGACCTCTAGACATGCCAGGCCTTTTGTGCATCATCACGACTAGTGGTACCGCGCGTATGAACCATCCCGATAAAAGAGTGGGACAAATGAGATTTCACGAAATTAATAAGACACAACACTACATGAAATGATACAACATAGAGAATGCTCGTAATGACATCTTATAGCCTTCCAAAGATAAGTTACAAACGTTTCCGCACCCATCCGCAATACTTTACTATACCAATGAACCTGGGGCTCTAATACAAAATTGTCATGACCCAATTCCTTAGGTCATGATGACACCTACCATAACCCATAAGTACGTAAGCCAGCCCGTCGACTCGGAACTTCAAGTAATAGGTTTGAGGGCAGAAACTAAACAAGAGTGGCAAAATATAAAGATAGGCAGAAAGAATAAGCGGAAGTAAACCAAAACATGATATAATCAACGAAAGATCCCTCCCAAAACCTGGAAGTCACAACTACAGAGCTGCTATAAAATAAAAAACAAGTACAAGTCCTGAAAGTGGACCAAAAATTTATACAACAACTGGCTAATCTAAAAAGGCAAAAGATGGCCCATCCATACTAAAGGACACAAGAATGATCCAAAAACACCAAGTGCTCACCCTAATATTCGAAGCTGACTACAACAGGCGGGATCTATCTATGGTGGTAATTATTGCTCAGTCCTGCATCACGAAAGTAGATGCAGAGTATAGTATGAGTAATAACATAATAGGTACCTAGTAGGCATCATAGGCCGAATGAGCAGAAAAGGTAAAAACAATATGAAAAAGAGGAATAGCCTAAGTATGAGTCAACATAAGAATCAAAAAATAAAAAGAGTACTACCTATAAGAAGTACAGCTAACCATACCCAACTGGGCTCCGATAAGCCCAGCCGGGACACTCATGCTCAAGTTAAATAAAAACCCAGACAAACCCCCATAAGCTCACCGAGTACACAGAATAGCTACAACTACCAAGGCTAGGAACTAAGAATCTACGATGTCAGGACCCGAAGTACTGTATCATTTCCAAACCCAGAATCTCCAACAGTCAATCGATCTAGGGGTGACTTAGGGGTCTAGGCTAGGACTGGGACCTCGATGCTCACCCGAATGTTTAAAATGGCCAAGGCCAGGACTGAGTACCCGACTGTTTTCCATAATACAATTATACAGTCGAGGCCAGGACTGGGTACCCGGATTCTGTCTGTAATACATCGATATGATTGCGGCTGAGACTGGGTACCCGGATGCTCATCATACTAGCAGACCGTCAGAGGCCGGGGCTGAGTACTCAGATGCTCTCCGATAATTTAGAACAGAGGATAGGACTTGGTACCCAAATACTTATAGATAATTTATCCTATGATTCCAAACATTCTACTTCCCAATTAGAATACAATAGTACAAAAAATCTTTTCCCAAATAAGTCAACCGATATGCCACCAAAACTGGAACTGAAGCCAAAGTCAATAATCATGAAATCTAGTATTACCGATGCATCACAAAAGTCACGATTATATCAATTTATGGATGATGATATTTTAAGAGCAAGGGTAATGCCTAAGTAAGGCCAAACTACAAGGCACTAGACTACTTTATCATTCTACAAGGATCTAAGTCCACCAGAGCAACGTTGGGGCATATAAAGTAAGTATACATCCCATACTAAGGCCAACATACTCACAGTATCAAAAACATACTCATTCAACTCTCCTTATAATACTAAAAAATAACGATAAGCTACACACACTTTTAAATATCTGGAAAACCTGATAACAAGCCTAAAACATAATTTCTAACAACTAACATATACAATCAAACTACCTAACCCAAATTCCAACTATTTCAATATGCTTTCACACATTCCAGCTCAATCTAAAGAAAGGTAAACCGTAGCCTACCTATAGGCTAAACACGCAGGCTACAATTCACTATGCCAGAGCTTTTCTCTTTCGAACTGTCAAAAATAGAACCATGACATCAATACGGTCGTTTATATACTAATTTCATAATGTTTGGAGATGGACTAATTTTGGGGTCTAAAATGGGAATTGTGGGACCCACATATGGAATTCCGGATTTGACCCCCCAAAAATGGTTCCAAACGTTACTCTGAGCTCACAAATCAGATTTATAACAATATTTGGGGTGGAAAATTATACAGGATGAGCATGCAACAAAATCAGCTAAAACCCCCACAAACTAGCCTCAAGAATCACTCAAAACGGAGTTATATTGACAAAGATACACTCTTCCAAAATTTAATAAAATTTCATTCGAAAAAAGACTACATCAATAACTAAAGTAGTATTTTTACCTCAAATGAAGCTTCCCCTCGCGTATTTGAGCTCAACACGAGATCCATCATGAAATTTTCTTGAATTTAGACCCTTAAATCACCAAATCTGGGTTTATATAAGTCAAGAAATAATTTCTCAAAGTTCTTCAAAATGCAATACGAAAATGGACACTGCTGCAAATAAAATCATAATTTTTACCTGATTCAAATGCTCCCAATGAGTTTTCAATATCTCCAATGCGTTCTCCACAGAAAATCTCACAAGTTTGACTTTTGAATCACTCAATTTGCAGCTATATAACTCAAGATAAAGGGTTTTAAAGTTGGAGAAAAACCCAAAAATAGGCTGCACCAGCTGTTGCCAAAATCAGTTTTTGGAAGATCCAAAATCTCCGATGGATGCTCGAGATTCGTTCGTAATTCGATAAAAATAAACCAGATATGCTACCCCACTAAATTTGATATTCTACACTCAATGGTGCATTAAGAATTCCCATACGAGATCATTTTAATAGAAAGTGGGTCCCACACCTTACAGACATTTTAAGCCACATTCCACAACGTGCCTCGATATTAGTATGGAAGCCCTACCCCAGAAAGCAAACGAAGGGTCTTGCTAGACCAAAATCGATATTTTGGAACTAACCGTTCTGTCAAAATTTTCATTTGAGCGCGTTTTCCAAAAATGTTGATCAAAGTCAACCATAGGCTAACTTCCAAAGTCAAAAGCGTCAAATGGCCCCAAACTCGTTTTGATTGCGTCGATAGTTATTCCAAAAGTTCTACTAGCCTAATTTGGTCATTTCGGAGCTGATGGAACCACCATAATGTGAATTAGAGATCTCGTTGATCCAAAACTCGAAAAGTCGCAACTAAACCAACTTAGGCCTTCAAAATACCAAAACAGACTCAGGACCTCTAAAAATTCAACCAACAGTTCTTCTAGGCCATTAACCATCTCCTGAATCCAACCAAGTCTTCGGAATTCCATTTAGAGCATTAGAACTCCATAAGTTGACCAAAGTCAAACCTTGGCTTAAAATTCCTCAATTTCTCAACTCAAGGCCTCAAAACTTTGTTACAACTACAAAACTGATTCCGTAAAGTCTCCTAAGCCAATTTAGATATTTCGGAGCTGCTGAAATTAATGAAATTCCATTCCGAGACATGTAGCTATGATTGACCCCAAATACCACTTTTTAATACTTAAAATTTATGAAAACTCAAAATTTCCAAACACTTAACTTTTCATAGGATTTTCGAAAAATCAACACCTGGTACCAATCAGAAATGACTCGATCTAAAAGGAGGGGTAAAGTGGTTATTTTATAAAAATTAAAAAAATGACCTTAAGGGTCATTATAGTAAGAAAATATCATTTCTATTTTTTTGAAGAAGGATGAATAAAAGAAATTCAATATTTTTTTTGATTAGGGTTTACAAGTATTAATGTTTTTAACTTCAAAAAATGTATGGATCACCGAACCCAAGGAGGGTTTCCTATGTATCTCATTGAGGTGAGAAGTAGTTTGTCCATTCTGGATAGTTAAGCAAACGTTTTAGATTTTGAAACTTGACTTGAAAAATGCAATTGTTCAAAGTATTATGAAAGAAATATCTTTTGAGTTTTATTTTTACAAACTATACAACAGAAACTAAAAACCAAACATTTTTGTGTTTTTTTATTAAACAAATCACTATTCATTTTAATGAAATGCATAAGAACTAGAACAAGAACTATTTTTTGTGTTTTCTTCATCACTTTTTGTATAAAATTGAAGGATAACTCTTTTTTATCATTCCAATAATCACCCTAAAATTGGTCAATATATATACAATGATCTTCCAAATAAATGAAATTTCAGATAGCACATATAATCATCCAAGTGGTAAACTAAGAGAGGGGTCTCTATCTTAGATGGACCCATCTTCAGTGTCGAGTTCACTAAGTCAAATATAAATAACGCAAACAAGCGGAGTCTACTAGAGATAACCATGCCTGTGTTTCATTTCTAAAAGGTTTAAACCTAAATGAGATGAGTGTCTAGACTGTCCTACCCAAGCAGACACTCAAGTCGGGAAGGGACAACTTACCGGTGGCAGGGCTTTTCATCCTCACTTTTAGTCCTTCTCATCCTAAAAAGTGTGTTACTACAAAATCCCTTTTAGGAGCATAATCGCAATGTTGTTATCTCAAAGAAAGATTCGGGAGCATATATCGTGTCACCGAATATAATGTATTTTTTAGAAAAGTCATATGTGTGCGCTAGAGGAGACAATTTATATTACAATTCAAATAATATCAAAGCAGTAAATAAGCAGGCAAATAGCACATTACGTCAACAAGTGCGATATATAAAAAATAAATAATACATAAATGAATAAAAGTGCAATATTTAAAAAAATAAGAAATAACTAATACATTAAAAAATAAATAAGAAGCCACATACAAGTAAATATTTAAAAGCTTGACTTCTGGTTATTCCTCAGCGAAGTCGCCACAGATGTCACACCCCTTTTTCGATGGGTTTTTTAATTTAAGTGACTATTTTGAAAAGGGATCATTTTATTTATTATTCATAGTCTCCACTTGAAATTGAGTTTTAGTGTTCCAAGTCACCTTATTAAATCCCTAATCAAAAGAAAAATTGAGTTTCTATTTTGTCGACAGTTTATTGACTTATATATGCCTTGACCTAATTTTCAATACATTATACTTGTTAACCTAAGCATAAAAATGTCACTTACCCACATTCTTTGATTTATTATGAATTGCTATAAAAACTATATCATTTTATTAGTGTGTGGGGTACTAGCAACAACGCTTTCTAGCCTTACCTTAAATTATTGATTTATTTGTATATCGCGCCTAAAACATGCTTAAAGTTCTTCGAGTTATAAAGTTTAGGTATTATTAGTATTGTCCTAAAATATGCTCCTAACTATTCTATTTCTAGAAATTTAACTATCAAATTTTATTTGGAATTATACAAGTCTTCTTATAAAAGTCATAAGGCTCTAAATTAGTTTTTATTATAATAACTTACTAAAGTGTCATGACTCGATTTCTCAGGTCGTGATGGTACCTGCTAACACCCATAAATTGGTAAGACTTACCCTTAACCCTTAGCCTAGAACGAGAGGCAATGGGCTATCAAGTGGAAGATGAACAATAAAGCGGAAGATAAATAATAATGAGAAGAAAAAACACAATCAAAAGTAAAACACAATATACTATTGTAAGACCTGACATCAGTTAATAATCGAGCATCTAAAGAAAAATGTGAATACAAGGCTTTAACATATACAAATATAGGTACGAACAGACTTCAAAAGCAAGTAAAGACTAGCCCTAATCTAAAATAGATGGAAATTGGCAACTCTAGAGGCTAGGACCTCACCAATTCTCTGAGTCAAAGATGCTCAACACCAATCCAAATCAACGGCGATAGCCCAAACTATGATCTACAGGGAGTAGAAGTGTAGTATGAGTACCAAATAAATGGTACTCAATAGGCATAGGCCTACTGAGCTCCACAGATAAAGCAAATAAAAATAACATTTAATCAGATAAATATTACAGAAGTAACTAATCAGGAATTATCACACTATGGACAGGAAATAAGAAAAAGAGATAGGAGGAATAAATAAAGGAGCAGAGTCAAAGGATGCACCTGAAACACAATCTAATAATCTATTTACAAAAATGAGGCACTAAAAGAACTCAACTAACAAAGGACGGATGTCTTCCACTGCCAATCACAAAGCCATCGAAGGACAAAACTAGCTGAAACTAAAAGGCAATATCAACAACAACACAAACAAGACGCATGATAAACCAACTATCAATATTATAGAGACAACTACAAATATAATAAAACAATAACCGATCGGATGCCCATACCACCCGAAGGTACATGAAATGAAAAACATACCATCAGCCCCCATAAAACTAAGGGACCACATCATACAAGTAAACGAGTGATAGGCGATTCTAATGATTGCAAGTTTGTAGTAAAAACTAGTAACATCATCGATGGATCTCAGGAATCATCAACAAGTCTATAGTCTAAACCCAACCCCTGGCTTGCCAGGTGGGACCCTTGCATCTCCCTCCTCTAGTTCAGTGGAACACTGACTAGAGGGGCCCATAGGGGATGCGGACACTGCCTGGGCCCATACTAGGTCTTACATAGGCATATAGTATACCCGTAGTGGTACCAGAGAGTGAGTGGCCAAGCTGATGTAGAAAGTGTGACGCTGCACCAAATAGCCAAGTAAACTGAGTAAATCCCAAATGCTTCTAATGCCTCAAGTAGAAAAAGGAGTACGTCCTCAACTCCTCATAAGTTTCAAAACCAGTGACCTAGTAAATTAAGTGGTACGACTCCCATTAAAAATCAATTTTGAAAAAGGTAAAAGTGTGAGAAAGCTTTCTCAAAAACAATAGAGAAAATCTAGTGAAAGTATTGGGATCGTACCACAAAACATGTGAAAATGCTCAAACAATGCAAGCATGCCATTACTAAAATCCAAACAAGACACACATAATCCAAAGAGTAACATCGAGTTAAACCAAACTATCCAGGAAAGGGAACTAACCTAGAATCCAATCGATCCTCGGGCATAACCTCGGGCCCATCAATAATATTTGATATGAAGACATCAAAAGCTTATCACTAAACAAAAATGGAGAAATATGGAAACAGCTCTATATTAGGTAGGGGAGGGACTATCTTTAAGATCGACTTCTTACCCCAACGTATGCCATCTCAGATTTCAAAGAGTACAGGTAAGAAAAACCTACGACTACGATGAGCTAAGAAGTCCCAGGCACTAGAATAAAGGCACAATAATCATTATTGCCCGTACAAGAAGCTACGCCTATCTACAAGGGAAATGAACACTTGATAAAACATCTAAGAATCAAACCTAGCGTAAGGACATCAATATCAATCCTAAAGAGGATAATAACTCTAAGTCCATAACGCAGTGAGGCCCACAACCTAAACTAAGGGTTCACGGGACCATTCTAGTCTAAGTTCCAACCGAAATCTAGAAACTGGAATAACAAGAGGAGAACTCTAATATTGGAAAATACTTACCTAAGTCACATGTAAAATATACTAAATGATATCTAATAAAGTCCAGTCAAAAGGAGGAGACCGTAGCCTACCTCGAAGCTGATCATGCATGCTTCGAATCAACCAAACTAAAGCTCTTAACAGCCGAGTCACCTCCAATTTCTGTCACACTAATAAAATATCGATCATGATGTTAGTACAAATATTTTAACACCAGTATCTCATTTTTCGGAGACGGACCCAAAATAGAGTCCAAAACAGAATTATGTAACCCGCGTATGAAATCTCAAATATTTCTCAATGAAAGGGTGTATTTGAGCTAAAAAAACTTGTGTTCCAGCTTTCAACACAATTTGATGCTAAAAAATATGGAAATCAGCGCATGCATAATTTTCACCATTAAAGCTTCAATAATATAGAGGACAATCCCTTTTGAGTTGAATAATTACCTCAAAAATGCAATCCCCAATGATATTCAACCACTCCATAGAGTACTCATGCAAATTTATTACCAAACACAACTAAAATCACCCAAAATTTAGGTCTATAGCTCAAGAAAATAAAACAACTATTATAGATAAAAGTAAAGAGAATGGCAGCAGGTAAAACTAGGAAAATACCTCAACGAAGGTTCCCCAGAAGTTTTTGATCACACCACTACGTTGCCACAAATAGTTTTTATAATTTAGAGCTTTGAATCACTCAATTTGGACTCTCCTAGCTCTAGAAATTATATTTTAAAGTTTGGAGGAATGACTATAATTAAATTCTCAACAATGGTCGCAAAATCCAACAAATTGTCTCTAAAGCGACCATTTTAGCAAAGATCTTGGTCGCAAAAGTGACACGTGCCTCGGAAGTGCATGTTGCTAAAGCAATAGTAGGGCTGCTAAAGTAATGATCCGGTCGCTTTCATTAAATCCTTCCTATTGATGCCCTTCGCAAAAGCCAACTTTTGGTACCAAAAGAAACTACCGCAAAAACAACATTTTGTCGCTAAATCCATGGCCCCAGAAAGCAAAAAACGGCGAAGTGTCCCAAAAGTTTGAATAAGCCTTCAAAATTCTTTCAAAGTACAAATGATGCAAATCAAAAAGGAAAACGAGTATAATACTTAAACGAACGACCAGGCAACCAAACTGTCAGTGTGAGTAAGTCATAAATGACTTGGGATGTCTACAGGAAAGCTCTAAATACTGAAAAGATTGGAATATAGATGAAATAGTCTAGAGGGTCATTACAACATCCATACTAAAAGAACTTTCGTCTGCGAAAGTAGAAGGATAGTTACAGCCTGAAGGAAACAAAAGATGAGGGTACTGAGTCCTCATGCTCCGTCGACCCTCGAACACCCTCTAGGGTAGAACACCACCATTATAGTAATCAAGATGATAGGAAAATCCTCAAATTCACTTCCAACTACAAAAAATTTCTTCCAAATCCCTTTTTGGGCTCCAACTCTTGCTCGCATAGAACGAGCTTAACCAAAATCCCCAGGTTCATCTGAGGAACACCAAACTACACGAAATCATAAAAATGAGCGATACAGGACCATGGAAGATACATTTCAACTCAAAATTCCAAATACCCTTCTTATGCTTCCAAATCTCTTTTCTTCTTGTCACCAAGGGTATTTTATTAGTCCTTAGGAATCCTGAAACCTTCAATGCCATTTGAACCTTGGTCACTGAAGCACATCACACACACCTGCAAAGTGTCACCTATTAGAATTGAAATTCAAGGGATGACAAAAATAAAAAAAGGAAACAAAATTTGGAGTGAAGCCCAAAACTCCAATCTCAACTTCAAAATTGCCAATCCAAGCTGAAACTCGCCTCTTGCAATAAAACATTCAACCCCATATAAAGATTGTCCCATGAACGATAAGACCGCACTGAGTTCAACCCAGTGACCTACCTCTACCATAGGAACTTATGAAATACTAGCATCATGTGCCCACAAATCACTCTGCCACCTTAAGTGTGAGCCAATCATCCTAGTCTAAGGGGATTTAATCCGGTAGGTAGTGTACAAACATGAACAACCAATTGGTAATTATCCATGGGAATCTACTCCCACTCATAAGCACCACAATCTATCAAATATGCCATATGCAACCCTTCATCCTGAACAAATTCAAAATACCACATTACACGAATTACTTTGACCCCATCTTGTAGATGAATTTCTAACCAACTTATAATCCTCTAGCTTAGGCCGCATCTAAACCCAACCACGGACACTACTGCTCTAAATCTAACAAACAACCCAACCCTCATAAGCTACTAACACATCCACAAAGAACTAATAACATTAGTAACGAGGCACAATGGGAGATCACACTTCTCAAATTCTAAACAAGCCCTAGATTACACCAAAACCCTTAAAAGAGAAAACTTCCATAAGACTGAACGAATATACCACAATGAAGCAGCAGAGGATAGGACTAAGTCAAGGGAAAGAGACGGCCAACTAGGACATCAGATGGCCAACTAGGACTTCTACACCATCAGAGGCTACACTACCCCACTCACAACTCCATCCACCATAAATCTCCTAATTAGGATTTAGACAAAACAACAAGACTGCTCAAACTAAACAAGAAGGTAGTCTAATAAAGTTAACCTCAACTTCACATCCCTAGAACTGAAGAAAACAATGCCAAGCAATGAAGATAGCCGTCTAAACCGAAGAAATTAGAATGGCCGAAGAGAAGTACAAGTCAAGGCAATACTATTTATGCACAAAGGTAAGAAGAGCCATTCAACCACTAACCAAGCGGGAAATCACACAACTAAGCTGACTCTGAAAGCCAACTAGATCCTCCAACACCAAAACTCCCAAAACTAACAAAGCTTGTCTACACATCTATCTAACAAGGATCGACACCGCAACAAAAATGATAGTAAGGGAGACAAAAGAGAGCTAACTATCCCGGGCATAGTCTAACATCAAACTACTAAGGTAAAGGAATGTGAAGTTGCTTAACCACTACTACTTAAACAAAAACTTTACCTAGTCGATCCACTACTAAAAGAAATCAACCACGGAGCCAAAACACACACACATAAGCCCAGATAAGGCAGTCCCAATATTCAGGGGGTAACTAATAAACCAATTAGACATATATGGGTATAAAAACCCCAAAAGCACACAAAATGGGAAATATAGGGCAGAATAAGGAAATCAATAAAATACCTTTGATTCCTGCATCTTCAGCCTAAGGTTGACTCATAGAAATAGGGAATAGGATCATGACCGACCTCAATATGAGCATCTAAAGTATCACCAGCAACACTCTGAGCTCTACCTCTAACTAGAGGCAGCATAAAACCCTGATAGTAACCGTACTGAAAAAACTGTGCAAGTATCGCATGCGAGGACAATCTCTAGATGGATGGCCGAGCTCTCCATAGATGCGGCTAGGTCTAACAATTCTAGTCTAGGGAGTACAAGAAATCATAATCATCTGAAGGAACAACCCTCACCTAGCATAATCCCTAGACTAGAGATCAAAACCTCCATATTCATAGAAACCTCTAAAGATTGAATCCTTACGTGAAGAACATAGAGAACTCCTCTAATGACCCCTAATAAATTATGAGCCATCTCCAATCCTTTGAAAGGAACAAATTAGAATAGTACGAGCTCTAACAACTGAAAGCCTAGTGTACTTATCCTAAGATATCTAACCTAAACCCTGTCTATTGTAAACCCTATATCCTACATTAAAACCTCCTGGGACTTGAGGTGCTACTAATGTTGGCCTAATAGGTCAAGAAGAAAGATGATGCTAACCAATTCTGATACTCGCCCTGAAGTAGGATGCGATCACCACTGTGCTGATAGAGAGACTTGTTTCTACTATCTCTATAAGCATCAAGACATGCTTGCTCTACAACTCTCGTATGACCAACAATATGAGAAAAGGTAGAATCATCATCTATTAAAGTCTATGACACTAAATAGAGTCGCAAAGACAATCCCCTTAAGAATTCCTTAATCATATCCTGATCCATAGGGGATGATGTGGGATTATGCCAGGACCACTCAAGAAACAACATGACATACTTTGATACTGAGGATGAACCCTGTTGGGGAATTGTTAACATATCTCTAGATTAAGAACAATCTATCGAAACTCTAGTAGAACCTACTAACACTCCGACCGGTCCACCGAGAAGCTTGTGATTTATCTAAAATGGAGTGGATTCAAAAAAATAATTTTAGAGATTATTCAAAGCAAGGACACATAATAAGGAGTCAAGAATAAATTTTCCTAAATATGCACTATGTCCTCCCAAAGATAAGATACAGATGTCTTCACATCGATCTGCAGGAGTGTATTAGGAATTGCCTTCATACCAACAATGTCAAACAACCTAGAGCTTTGATACAAACTTGTCATGACCCGATTACTCAAGTTGTGATGGCTTCTGCTAACACCCAATAGCCTGTCAGCCTAACCCTTAGCCCAGAACAAGAGGCAATGGGCTATCGAGCGGAGGGTGAACAATAAAGAAGAAGATGAAATCGATAGCTCCAAATACTAGGAGCTCACTAAATCTCTAAGTAAAAGCTGCTTTGTACCAATCTAAATCAATTGCGATAACCCAAACTATGATCTGTAGGGGAAAAATATAGTATGAGTAACAATCAAATGGTACTCGGTACGTATAGGCCGATAGAGCTCCACAGATAAACAAAGTATAAATAATATATAATCAGGTAAATACTACACAAGTAACTAATCAGGAATTATCACACTATTGGTATGAAATAAGACAAAGCGATATAAGGCATAGATAAAGGAGCAGAGTGAAATGACGCATCTAAAATGCAATCTAACAATCTATTTACAAAAATGAGGCACTAAATATGTCAACTAACCAAGGATGGATGTCTGCCACTACTAATCACAAAGCCACCTAAAGACTAAAGCAACTAAAACTAAAAGGAAATACCAACAACAATCCAGACTAAGACATACAGTAAACTAACTATCAATATGATAAGAGACAAGTGGAAATATAATCAAACAATAACCAGCTGGATGCCCATACCCCTGAAAGGTATAAACATTGACATAAAATTGGGGGACCATACCATACAAGTATACTGGTGATAGGCAATGATGATGAACACAAGTTTGTATTAAAAACCATTAACATCATTGGTTGCTCTTAGGAATCATTAATAAATCGATAGACCTACCCCATCCCCCTACCTACCAGGTGGGATCCATGTGACTCCCTTATCTAACTTAGTGGTGCACTAGTCATAGAGGCTCATAGGAGACATGAGAAGTTCGTATACACTGTCTGGGCCTAAATAATGTCTTACATAGACATATAGTATCCCCGTAGTGGTACTGGAGAGTGAGTATCCAAGCCGATGTAAAAAGGGTGATGCCAAAACTGATATCAAAGTAAACTAAGCATATCCCAGACCTCAAATGCCTTAAGTAGAAAAAGCTATGCCTAAATACAAGGGTGATGAACACCTCCTAAAGCACCTGAGGCCCAAACCTAGACTAAGGCCATTATTATCAATACTAAAAAGGATAATAACTCAATGTCCATACCGTAATGAGGCCCATAACCTAAACTAAGGGTTCGTGGGTCCATTCTAGTCTATGATCCTACTAGAAATCAAGAAACTAGAATAATAGGAGGAGAACTCTAATCTCGAAAAACTATCACCTAAGTTATAGGTAAAATATACTAAATAATGTCTAATAAAGGACATCCAAAAGGAGGAGACTGTAGCCTACCTCAAAGTGATCACATGTGTTTAAATCCACCAAAATGAAGTTCTTGACCTCTTAATCACATCCAATTGCCTGTATACTAATATAGTATTCATCATAATGTCAATACGAATAATTTAACACCAATATCACATTTTTAAGAGACAGACCAAAATCGAGTCTAACACAGGATTGTGGGATGCACATCAGAAATCCTATATTTGACTCTGTCAAAAGGTGCATTTGAGCTCAACAAACTTTTGTTCCAACATTCAACAAAATTTGATGCTAAAAAAATATGGAAATCAGACCATGTTTAATTTTCAACATTAAATCTTCACTAAGAGAGAGGCAAGTCCCTTTTGGGATGCAAAATTACCTCAAAAATGCATTCCTCTATTATCTTCACCACTCCACAGTGTACCCACGATAATTTCATACAAAACGCAATTGAAATCACCAAAAATAAATGTCTATATCTCAAGAAATTAAAACCACCATTGTAGAGAAAAATCAAGAGAAGGGCAATAGCTAAAACTTGGAAAATACCTCAAATGAAGGTTACCCATGAAATTTTTGATCAAACCAATGCGTTTCCAGAGAAAAACCACTCAATTCGGACTCTCCTAGCACTAGAAATTGTGTTTTACAGTTTGGAGGAATGACTATAATTTAATTCTCAGTGATGGTCACAAAAGCAAACAAATTGTCGCTAAAGCAACCATTGCTTTAGCCAACACTTGGTAGTAAAAGTGACATCCGCATAGGAGGTGCTTTTCGGTAAAGCGAAAGTAGGGTCGCTAAAGTAGCATCGCTAAAGGGATGATCCAATCTCTTTTGCGACACCCTTCCTATTGATGCCATTCAAAGAAGCCTACTTTTGGGTGCAAAAGCCAACATTTGGTCGCTAAAGCCATGGCACCAGAAACTAGAAAAAGACTACGTTTTCCCAAACTTTGAATTATTATTTAAAAATCATTCAGAGTCGAAATGATGCATAGCAAAAGTGCAAGCCACTTGAGAAGAATATTCTAGACTTAATGGCACACTCGGAATTTTTATCCGAGGTCATCTCAACAAAAAATAAGTCCCACAAGTAAGCACCATTTTAAGCGAAAATCCACAAAGAGGCTTAGAAAGAGAACGAAAGCCTCGAGAACCTCACTACAGGTTATTCTAGACTAACTCGATATTCTAGAACTAACTGCGCTGATGGAAATTGAATTCGAGTGTGTTTACCAAGATTATTCACCAAAGTCAACCTTAGGTTGAATTTAAAAGGCTAAATCACCAAATGGTCCCAAACTTGCACCCAATGCCTGGATACTCATGCCGACCATACTACTAACTTGATTTGGCCATTTTCCAGCTGATGGAACCATCAGAATTTCATTGCGAGGGTGTTTTCCTGGAGTTTTGACCTAATTCAATAATTTAAACTCCAAGAGCTCCAAGATTGGAAAATGGGCATAAAATCCAAATGAACGACTAGGGAACCAAAATTGAATTCGAGTGCGTTTATTAATATTATATATATATATGTATCAACTTTTCCTAAAATATGATTCTATTTTTTGTAGTTTTAAAATCTATAAAATAAATTTACTAAAATAAGATAAAAATCAAAATATCTAATTTAGGTGTGAAAGAAATATTTATGAATTAAAAATGGTGTAAAATTTTGGATTTGGTCAAAAATTACCTGTATATAATGACCCAACTTTTCATACTTGTAGCACATATCCAATCCCGCTAAGCACTCTCCGCTATGATTTTTCCCACACTTCTTGCACGAAGGAACAACTTGACTACTCGAAACTCATCCTTGTGCCTTAGTATTAGGCACCTTGTCCTTATCAGATTTTGGAGCTAGAGTGTTAGATGAAGCTTGGTTGGAATACCTTTGATGAAATTGAGGACAACCACCATTTCTGTACTTATCATGAGAGAAGTTACCACCATGGGTTCGAGCCCTCTTGGACTTCCCCTTAGACCTTTCCTGCAAATTTTCCTTCTTAATTCATTCGGCATGTATCATAAGCCTGGAGATATCTATCATCTTGATGAGCATGGTAGTTCTACATTCTTTGACCACTAAATCGGACACACACGAAAAACTGATAGATATCTTTGAGAAAATCGATGAACTCTTGCACCTTTGCCTCCCTCAACTCCAACGGAAAGAATCGGTTAAGAAAAACATCCATGAACTCCTCCTAATCAACGGAACCATCCTCTACACATATCTCACCCATCCAATGCTCATACCATACTTGGGAAACCCCCTTTAGTTGATACGTTGCCATGTCCACTCTTTCCACCGGCCTGACACCCATAATACAAACAATCTTACCAATACCCTCCATGAAGTCTTGTTGATCCTCATCCATCTTAGGACCATGAAACTCGAGAAGGTTCATTCGGGTGACATATCAAAATCGGCTAACCATCATACCCATATTTGGGTTCATGGGAGCTACCACCTCATAGTTTACTTGAGCTTCCATGGCTTAAGCAAGAACTAGAAAAGTGGCTCAGAATTCCACATGAGACACTTATTCATTAAAGGGGTCATTTAGAGCTTGTTTCTCCTCTTCAACATTTCTTCAGATGGGTATCTTTATGAGGCATGATTTTGTAATCGCAAAGTGAAACCATTATAGGAGGAATCCTTAATGTTCAACTTTATAGAATAATGAGATCATGAAAAAAGTGATGTTTTTCCTAAAACGGCTCATAGCCTCCTATTTATAGATGTCATGTACTTCAAACCAATGAACAAGACTCTATTCGACGCAGAAAGTTGGACTCCCTAGGAAACTTGAACCTTGTGCTCTGATACAATATTTTTCACGACACAAGTTACACCCTAGGTGTTAAAATATAATTAGAATCTTGGAAGACCCTAACGAAGCCTCTTAGCATATTATTCATAAGCATATATAAGGTATTTAAATCAATAAAGTTAAATCATACACATGGAACCATAGTATTAATATAGCCCAAAAGTCTTAAAAAATATAGAATAAAAGACAAAATAGACTCCATGAACATCTAACATGCCTCTACTAACTAGATTGGGGCCTAAGACAAGCTCCTATCTAACCCATGACAACATAAAATAATTAAAAAGTCAAATAATATAATGAAATAAAGTTTATTTTCCTCCAAGCATGCAGACAAACCAACAATGTAAGTATACAATCTTTACTCAACTCATGAATAGGAGGTGCGCTATGATCGTCCGTCCCTACATTATGATACAACATAAGCAAAACGTATTCGTTAATACATAGAATGCACTAAGTATATGAGAAGTATGCATGGAATATATACATAGGACATAATCAATATGAATCGTAAGATGCAAGATCAATATCTTTAAACATGAATATAGCCATAAAAATATTAAAACATTATAATCATTGGTCAATGCATCAGAACATCATCATCATGAGAGCTTTATAACTTTCCTTTAACTGGTGTGGGATAGGAACTTAAACAACACTTAAGACCATATGAGCTATTACATGAAACTAGACAATCCCTAAATTGAGAACGGGGTAGTTACCTTCTAAGGATATACTCCATCATGGTACTCTCTTTAGCTGAATTATATGTGGATCTACTAGCTTCGTAATATTGGCATCTTTAAACCTATGCGGACAACGTAGTTTGGGACTAAAGGTTACTACTAGGATTCCCTTGCGTTTCTACAATGGCTACTAGACCGAAACCCCATCTTAAAGTCCTCTCGGTGTTAAGCCATTATCCCTAGTTATCGGAACGAACTCCACCTTAAAGTCCTCTTGGTGCTAAATTATTATTCCAATATAAATTTGATGAAAACATATGTATCAACATCTTTTGGAAAGATAATAATAAATAGCAATCCATTTTTACAAATATAACATAAGAATAGATCATCTATTAACCTCATCAATAATGTATGAGAAAATTTCCGTCACAACCTTTTACTTCTCTAACATGACCGTGCAAGTATGGTGATTATTGTACCATAACTTCTTTTCTTATAGCATCAATGAATCATCTTTTATAACTTCTTTCTTAAAAGCGTCTTTGCACATCGTTACTAAATCCCAAACTTGTAAATCATGATCATAATTCATAAATCATACTTGAAACTAGCATATAGTATATATCTTTAAAATTCATCTTAAAATCATGCAATGTAGTTAATTAGGCTAGTATCATTGAAATATATCATAATTACCAAGACCCAATGCAAATTATGAAATTAGGGCTTTTAGAAGAATAAATCATAAGACAATTTGAGAGAAAACTTTGGATTCTATGAGTGAAAGGGAACAAGGATGAATCCCTACATACCTTGACCTTTAGAAACCCTAAAGTGTAGAGAATGGAAGCTTGACCTTGAAAAAATCCTTAGAATACACTTGAGGAAGAAGGAGACTTGGAGAGGACACTTTTAGAGAAAAGATTTTGATTTAGAGAGTTAAGGTGAGAATGAGAGGGTTAGGAGGTCTTAGGGTTGTTAATTGGTTATAATGAAATCCCAAAACCGTCCACTTTAATTGTATAAAACATAAGGAATGAAAAAAATACCCCCAACTTAAAACTAAAAATCATCTGGATGGGGACCGTGGTCCGTGAACCTTACCATGGCCCGTTGTGGTGGTTATGGTGACTTTCTTGAACTCTGAAAATTATGGTTCTAAGGGGTGACCTCCATGGAATGTGGTGCTTACTATGACTCGTGGTGCCTTTCTTGGTGGATACCTTGGATAGGGGTCTAAAGGAGTTGGGTTCACAAACCACACCATGGATCGTGGTTATCACCATGGGCCATGAAGCCATTGTGGTCCCTTCCCACAATTATCTCTTTGAATGGTGGCCTTCACAATCACTCTCCATGGCTCATTGTGAGTACCATAGACTGTGAAGGGCTCCATGATGGACCACCTGAGGCCAACAACTAAGATTTTTCTTGGAAACTTCATTTGAACGTCTTTTTTTGACTTTCAAACTTCCAGAGTCTTACAATATCTCCTCCATGGGATAAATCATCCTCGAATGGGACTCAAGCTAGCATGAATAGAATATGTATGGAAAATAATAGCCCAACATAAATATAAAACATCTTAAAAATGCACAAAACATGAAATCTTCAATCTCAAGGTAAATCATGACTTTAATACTAATTTCATGAACATAAATACATATAAATATATGAGAATGACTGAAACACATAGTTTGGGCTGAGTGGATCATGAAGGAAATAAATACTTCAACTAGGCATGAAAGGAAAGAGATAAGGATATTGTGACATCATTGTAATGGCCCTCTGGGTCATTTTTGATATACAACATTCATTTATTACTTCTTGACACTGATTGTTCAGTCATATGGTCATTCGTTTGGCTGTTTTAGGCCTGTTTTTTTGTTTTGGAACTTGTATAACTTAAAAAGGTAATTTCTGTCATTACTTTAGGTAAACAACCCCAGAATAAAATTGTAATAGTTCTATCAACTCCGGAATGGACAAATTAGGCTAGTAGTATGGTTGGCATGAGTATCAAGGTAATCGATATGAGTTTGGGGCCATTTGGCGCTTTAGCCCTTAAAATTTGGCCTATGATTGACTTAGGTCAATAATCTTGGAAAATGCACTAGGATTAAAATTCTGTCAGAAAAACTAACTTTTGAATATAAAGTTTGGTTTATAATGACCTTTCTTGCGATTTCCAAGGCTTTAGTGAAATCTCGAGGCCATTGTGGAATTTGACTCAAAATGGCACTTAGGTATGGGATCCATTTTTTGTAAAGATGTCTTCGGATGGAAATTTTGAGTGCACTGTTGAGTTTGAAATGTCAAATTTAGTGGGATAGCATAGTTTGTTTGCTCGCATGGGGTTGCGACTGAATTTTGAGCACCCTATCGGAGAATCTAAGTTGTATTTCTTAAGCAATTTATACCCAAATTTAATGATTCAAAGGTTTATCTTGCATAATGTTTTTTCGGAGATCATCATGGTGTAGTTAGAATTGGTTGAAGACTAATCATTTGAGGTAAGAATCATGATTTAGCTACTGCCATAGCATATTTTCGATCTCTTTTTTGGGGGAATTTTGGAGGATGATTTCTTATTCATTTTAGGTCAAAATGTGGTTCAAGAGGCTAATCTGTGTGGTTTTATAGGGTGAATGTGTTAGCATAGTTGGAATTCACATTTGAAGCATTATCAGCAGTACGTTTCTTGATTTAGCTGCTGTGTTGTCTCATTTTTGGAGTAGACTCTCAGTTAATTTTGGGAAATTGTTTCTTCTCAAATTTAGGTCCATTTTTTGGGATACAGGAGCCCATATTGTGGGGTTTTCCATAAGGAACATTGCGGTATGATTAGTTTCATCTATCGAGTTTTTGTTCTGGAAATTTGATGTTCCAATCTGCTTTTCCCTTAATATGTTTAGCTTAAAATTTGGAATTCTTATTTTATGATCATTTCTTGATGTTTTCTGACCCCGTCTTGTGTTTTAAATGGTTACATGAACTTGGGGTACTATTTAGGACCAATTTTTAATGTCAATTTCGGAATTTCAAACGCAGGTCCCATATTCTTATTTTTGACTCTAAAATTTGGCCCCTCTTTGAATTTAGTAATTTTTTTGTTAAAACAACTATATTGATGTTGTGATTCTATTGTTGATAGCGTGGACACATTTTGATGCCGTTCGAAAGGGAAAAGCTTCGATTCTTTGAGTTGGAGCGCAAGTGGTCAGCCTACAAGTAGGCTACAGATTTCTCATTTTTAGACAAAGCATTTTTAGCATTTGTATACTGATTTGTATGTGTTTAGGGGTGTTTTGGGTGTCGAGCAAGCTAAATTCCTACAATTCATGTACTAAGCTTTATTTTTGTGGAAAATTTAAACTATTAAAGCATGTTTCATGTTATTATTGGTCATCCATAACTTGTGGTGTGTGCTGTCCCATTAGTGTATGTATTTGGAAGCATGTATGGCCTTAGTCTAGGCTTAGATAGACTTGCAGGGTCTTTTTGCCGTTAGGCCTTTGAAATTCTCCGAAGTCTCTTTGGATGGCTTAGCTCCCTATAGACTTATATAATAGACTTAAGTATGGTAGTCTGGGCCTTAACTAGGTAGTAACACAACTTTGGAACCTTATCTTCATAATATTCTACAATTTTATTGGTTCCATATCACTTGGTTCTTAGTTCTGTAACTCCATTTGTCAATTCTAGTTGGATATGGTTAGAGCTGGAGTAATTTATTAATGGCGCTCGAATTAGGGGTACTCCCTGTGATGCTCGGCTGGCCGCTGATCCTAAATCTGACCAATTCACCTCTATTCATGGTTCAAGTCCCCAATTTACTCCACCGTGCAGGGATCAAGTCCTTTCCTAGGTATTATTTCCTTGGTTCATGTCCCTAGCCTTACTTAGCTGTGGTTCGATTCCACCGCCGATACTATCCTTTGTTCAAGTCCATAGCTACTATTACCTCGATTAAAATCCTTTGTCTCTTTCACACATGGTTCAAGTCCATGATTGTCCATACCTTGGTTCCATTCCATAGCTACTTACTGGCCTTAGTTCAAGTCCATAGCTATTATTTCCTCGGTTCAAGTCTTTGGTATCTTTTGCACGTGGTTTAAGTTCCCAATTGTCCATACCTTAGTTCAAGTCCATTTCTACTTAATAGCCTTGGTTAAAGTTCATAACAACTATTACCTTAGTTCAAGTCCTCGGTCTCTTTTGCACTTGGTTCAAGTACACAATTATGAATCCTGAGTTCAAGTCCTTGGTTACTTTAAAGTCTTTGTTCAAGTCCCTGAACCTATTATATTTCTTCGGTTCAAGTCCTTAACTCTTTCATGTTTTGGGTTCAAGCTTTAGGTCCTATGAATGTCCCAGTTCAAGTCCGTGGGATTTGTGACATTGTTGGTACTTTATTGGATTATCTCATTTTACTTCAACTATCTTTGGTCCTATTGGGATTATGAGAGTCCATTCAGGTTGTTACTTTTAGACTTATGCACAAGCGTACCTATTGGGTTTACAGGAGCTCAGAGGATTTAGCTAGTTTCTTTCCTTCTCCTTATGTATTGAGTATGCTCGTGTACATACTTACATTGAGTTCTCATTTCAATATTTTGTTGTGGTTAGTTTTTTCATTTAAGTTTACTTTTACATATCTTGCTCAGTCGGCCTATGATGCCTACTAGGTACTTGTTGTATTGGTATTCATGCTATACTCTACATCTATTTTCATGATACAGGTCCAATTACTAACAATCAGCATTGATATTGAGCTAATTATAGTCATGATCGGAGATGGGGTTGAGCTCACAACATTCTAAATTTACTAGTTTCCCTCTGTATATATATATATATATATATATATATATATATATATTGTCATTTTTTTTCTCTTTGAGATAGTCTTTTTTTTGTGGTCCTCTTTTGGGACTTGTACTCATTGTGTAGTAGCTCTATACATGTGATATCCAGGTTCTCGGAGGGATCTTTTGTTTTGTATATATTTTGATTTGCTTCTGCCATTCATTTGTGTTCGTGTTATTTTATTACTACTTTTAGTTTAAATTATTGGTCTTCTACCTAGACATCCCATTACTCAAAGTTCCAGCATATGGGTTGGCTTGTCTACTGGAGGGTCATAGTAGGCGCCATCATGAACTAAGAAATCCAATCATCACAAGTTTGTATCAGAGCTCTATGTTCATTGGTCTCACTATTAGAGTCCTTCAAATAGGTGCAGACACGTCCCTAACTTATCTTCAGGAAGCTATATGATGTATTTAGGAACTTATCTTTTTTGTATCTCTATCATGCATTGTGTGTCTTTTTAGTTTTTGGAAATCTCGCTTTGTCCACTCTTTTATAAGATGGGTTGCACTTGTGATAGGGCCTTATTTAGAGGATAGGCCAACCCTGAGGTCCTTTTAGGACTGTAGCTCCATCCTAGGATAGGGAGAAAACTTTGGAACTAGAGGTGGAGCCACCCGTTGCTCCAGTACATCATTAGCCGGTGGGGTCGGGACCATCCCAGACATAGTCTGAGCCAGTTGCGGCTTCGGACCTTTATGCTATGTTCGCCTAGATATTAGCTTCCACTAAGGTATGCAACCGGCCCCATCTATAGTTGCTATAGTACTATAGGATCAACCTACACTAGCAGTACCTGTAGTTCAGTTGCTATAGGCATGTGCCACTCAATTTGATGATTTATAAGTCATCATACCACTTCAGGAGATAAAGATGCTTAGGGTATTCCTTAGACTATCACCATCGAGGTTTTCTGGGGTTGTGGGTGAGGATGCTCACCAGTTTCTACTTACTTTTCATGAGTGACTATAGATTTTAGGTTTAGTGGAATCAAAAAGGGTTGATTTCAGCGCTTATCAGTAATATGGTCCTTTCTGGTAGTGATGGACTTCATATCTAAAGACCAAGCTAGTTAGGTCTCCACTAGTGTCATGGATTGAGTTTTCAGATATCTTCTTCACCCGTTTTTTCCCCGAGAATGTTAGACATCAACTTCGAGATTAGTTCTCTTAGTTGGAGTAGGGCTCCATGATAGTATCAAAGTATGAGGCCTAATTTGATAGGCTCTCCCGACAAGCTACCATGATCTTACCTATTGAGAATGAGATAGTTTGGTGCTTTGTTAGAGGTTTGAGACTCCACTTATTGATTGAGACTCGGTCTTTAGTCTCACCAGCCCACTCATTTTTAGATGTGGTGGACTATGCCCGTACCCTTGAGCAATTCCTTTGTGAGGCCCAATAGGGGGCAGCGGTAAGACAACTAGGTAGGAGGATAGCTAGGGTAGGTCCCCATTTTTGGCCCAGGTAGTCATATGACACATCCCACCAGAGATTCTAGTAGGGCTAGTCCAGTCGCTTGTTCTAGGCACTTCATATTTCAAAGGGTGGTAAGCACCATCTGGGTGGCTTTAGTGCCAGTCCAAGGCAAGGCCAAGGTGGTATTCTGATGGGTTCTACTTGTCGAGGAGACCCACCTCCCATTGAGAACCGACAGTCACAAGGGTGCTATGACTGTGGGAAGCTAGATTATTGGTCTTGTGAGTTTTCTCATAGTAGGTTAGCCAGACTAGCTACATAGGTACCTAGACTTGTGCCAGTACTAGCACCTCTATTTAGATATGGAAGCCAGGTTTGGGATAATAGGGGTGTCATCAGGATTCACAAGGAGGTCCCCAAGGAGATAGGACATGGGGCCGAGTTGATGCACGAGTTAAAAGGAGCCCAGGTCCACTTTTATATAGCTCTAGGTAAAGTAGAGGCTGAGGCCTCAAATGATATGATTACAAGTATGGTCCTATTAGGTGATCAGCATGATCCACTTTATTTTATCTAGGCTCCACTTATTTTTATATTTTTGTATATTTTTCCCCTTGATTGAGTTTGAGTCCAGAGCCCTTACCTTAGTCATTACGTGTTTCTACATCAGTAGATGATTCTTTAGTAGTGGATCAAGTTTTCATATCTTGTGTGGTAACTATTCAGGGGTGAGACAGTAGGACCGAATTAATTTTACTTAATTTTGTGGATTTTTACTTGATTCTTGTATGGACTAGTAATCCCTCACCGTGCGATCTTGGATTGCTATGTCAAGACCATTACCTTGGCCATGCCCGGTATTCCGCCGGTGGTGTGGCAAGGCTCCGGCAATCACATACCGGTTGGGATAATCTCTTTTATCCGAGCGTAGATATTAGTTGTCGGAAGATGTTTGGCATATTTGGCTTATGTTAGGGATGATATTAGGGAGGGTCTTATGTTTATTCAATGACTATAGTCTGAGAGTTTGCGGATATGTTTCCGCCCAACCTGGCTGGTCTTCCACTATATCATGATATTGACTTTCCTTTGATTTAGAGTTGGGTACTTATCATATTTCCATCTCACCATATTGAATGACCACTGAAGATCTCAAGGAACTTAGTGTTCAGCTTCAAGATCTCTTGGGTAAGGGATTCATTCGGCCTAGCATGTCGACTTGGGGTACCCAAGTGCTATTCGTTAAGAAGAAGCATATTACAATGCAGATGTGTATTAATTATAGGTACTTGAACAAGGTTATGGTGAAAACCCATTACCCCATGCCTAGGACTGATGATCTACT
This sequence comes from Solanum dulcamara, assembly GCF_947179165.1. Classification (NCBI taxonomy): domain Eukaryota; kingdom Viridiplantae; phylum Streptophyta; class Magnoliopsida; order Solanales; family Solanaceae; genus Solanum; species Solanum dulcamara. The sequence continues at coordinate 60,579,624 of NC_077243.1, forward strand.
TGACCAGCTTTAGGGTGACATGGTGTCACATCCCAAGTCTAGGGCCTAGACGTGACATTCGAATAAGAAGCCCGAAAGTACCTCAAACAAGCCACTTAACATTCTTTTAGCTTTTCATAGGTAATGTCAATAAATAAACTAGAAGACATCATAATAGTAAATCTTCAACTTACATATGTTCAATAATACCTCTATCTTTTAGATTTAACGGGGCTAAGACAAGTTCCTAGCTCATTCTCAATCATAATAGAAAGAAATGTCATAGTAAGTGTCTAAAGATCTCAACATGTGAAAAGCTAAAAAGATAAAGGAGTATTGTTAGCGGAGCATGGGAACTCACCAAAATTACTCCTCAAATAAAATCTCAACTGGCCACGTGGAGGAGAACGAAGAAGAGCACCGGTCCCTACATGGTGATACCATGTAGGCAAAAGATCATATGTTAGTACTTTGAATATACTAAGTATGTTAGCATGCATGAACATTGAGGAAACATTAAAACATTTATGTAATATGAAACATAATGCAATGCATGTATAATTAATCATATAAATATCTTTTAAAATATTTATTTTGTTGGAAGATGACCATAACCGATATTTAAAACTATGCGAGCTATTACATTGAATACAACATAACCCCTACATTGACCGGGGAGACTACTTTCCTGGTAGAACTCCGTCAACTTCAATCATTTCTTTAAGTTTAATTTTAAAGGCTATTTGTGGATCCATTAGCCTAAGCATAGAAGGGTTCCTATGCTGGTACATAGTTAATGAGGTAAAGGGTTGAAAATAGGATACCCTAACTGAATCCCACCTTAATGGCCCATTCGGTTCTAAATCAATCCACGGAATAGGTTAATACTTCATAATAGTCATAGCATATACCTTGAGAATTCAAAATATCATATTCGGTAAAATAGCTCATTAAAACCTTTGGTAATTAAAATATGCAAGACTTGTCCTTATTGCATAAAGAATCCATCATTTATATCATTTCATCATTCTTTTATTTCATAAGACTCCCTTTTGATCATAGATATTGCTTTCATAAACATTCATTTGGATTCAAAGCTTTCAAGTCAAAATTTATTGAAAACATAGTAAAACTAGGTGGGTTCAAGTCAATTCAACTTTCAAACATGAATGTAAATGAAATTATCATAAATAATTTGAAATCCATCAATTAAAAATAATGCTTTAAACAACCCACCATGAATTTCAAGAACCTTTAAAGAGCTAAATAGAAAAAATACTTGCAAACCATCAATTCATACATATGAAATCATTTTACATCAAAATAGACCAATAATCATTAGTTTAACCATGATTCATGCTATTAAGTAGAAATAAGAATTTACCCATAAGAAAATCTTACTTGAAATGAAGAGATTTAGTTGAAAGAGTTTTGAACTACATGGGTGGAAGAATCCATGGATAAACACCCACATAACTTAGAGTAACGCTTAAAAAAATAAATATAATTTATCATATAATCAAAATAATTTAGGCATGAGAGTGAAATGAATACTCTCATTGATGCCTTACATACTTTTAATCCGAAGCGTTACTCAGAATCAAAGGATTTAATGAACACTCTTGAATCCTAGCCTTTTCTCCTCGCCGGAGAATTTTGTGTACTACCCGGAGGATATGAATCACCGAAATAGTATTTTTACACTACTAAGAACTAAAACTTTAATTTGAAAATGAGTAAAGAAGTGTATAGAAAGAAGAGTTGCTTCAGAAAGCTTGATGAACAAAATGATTAAATATGGTGGGTATTTATAGGTGTGAAAGAGGGACCTAAAAATAATTAAAATAATTATAAAGAAAAATCTAAAAATTTAATGGAAGATTGTGATGTCATGGGTGATGTCAAATTGATCTAGATCTTTCCATGGTTGGTGAGATAAACCTTCTTTTAACATAATACCATTATTCAGAGCTGCTTTGGAATAAGATAACTTCCTCATTAGGATTTGGTGTCTCTATATGAATTATTGCTCTAGAAGTGTCCTTTCATGTAATTGAAGAATGAACTGATTTGGAGTATCCTATAGTGACATATGATATTTCTTCTCCAAATACTCTATTTTTTCACACTACCATGTCTTGCAAAAAATAATATATTTGACCTACTTAACCTCCAAAACATAAAATATGGTCTTTAGAAAAGTTGTAGGTAATGATGTTGGGGTTATTTATAAATTTGGACCACCCTATGAAAAATTATGTCCTACATACAAAAGCTGTATAATTTTCATCGAGAATTAAAATATCATATACAACGTTTTTAGAGGGTATTACACATGGTATTTTCTAAGATTGACTTGAGATATGGCTACCACCAGTTGAGGATTAGGTTAGCAGATATCCCTATGATAGCATTTAGTAATCGTTACGGCTACTATGAGTTTTTAGTTATGTATTTTGGGTTGACTAATGCCAATGCCACATTCATCGACTTGATGGATCGTGTATTCAGGCCATATTTAGACTATTTTGTTATAGTCCTCATCGATGACATATTGGTGTACTCGCAAAGCCAGGTTCAACATGAGCAGCATTTGAGGGTAGTACTTCAGACTTTGAGAGATTAGCGGTTTACGCCAAGTTCTCAAATTTCAAGTTTTGGCCTAAGTCGGTAGTATTCTTGGTCATGTTGTGTCCAAGGATGGCATTATGGTGGATCCGGTGATGATTGAGGCTATTTGTGATTGGTCCACGCTCATATCTATGACTAAGATTCATAGCTTCATCATATTGGTAGGGTACTACAAGCACTTTGTTGAGGGATTTTCTATTATAGCAGTACCTCTAACTTGGTTGACTCACCATGAGGTTTGGTTTGTGTGTTCAGAGGAGTGTGAGAAGAGCTTTCTGAGGCTTAAGGAGTTATTTTCCATTGATCCTATATTGACTCTTCTTATTGAGGGTGAGAGATTCACCATTTATTGTGATGAATCCGATGTTTGTTTAGGCTCTTTATTGATGTAGCAGAGCCGATTTATTGCTTATGTAGCGAGGCAGCTTAAGTTGAATCAGTACAATACCACATACATGACTTGGAATTGGCAGCGCTAGTTTTTATGCTTAAGATTTGGATGCACTACATATGCGGAGTTCAATGCGAGATCTACTATAATCACATGAGCCTTCAGTATATTTTGAGTCAAGGGATCTTAATTTGAGGTAGAGTAGTTGGATTGAGCACCTGAAGGACTATGAACTCTCTATTCTCATGCAATCAATTAAAGCTTTGAGTTGGATTTTCAATTCCAATAAAGTTAATTCTTGAGAATCTATGTAATTCCTTATTGAATTCTAGGATTTATATTTGATTATACTTTGATAAGTTTGAGTTTTTGAGACTATGGATTAATATTTTCATTCTCATGAACCCTAGTTGAGCGTTGCATTTTTATTTTAAGAAAAGAATGATTAGTTACATTATTTAATTTAGAAATAGTTTGAGAATGAGTCAAGTTGAAGAAGTCTCTTAATTCATATCTTAGCATAAGTATTTTAAGTGTAAATGAGTTGAATTTTAATACACTTAAACACCTATTTTGAGATTGAGTTGAGAAGTTAAGTATGCTTTAAATGCATTGTTGTGATGAGATTTTTACTTATCATAAAGAGAAGAGATGAGTTAAGAAAAGTTGAGTTTTGAGAAAATCCAAAAATGACTAAAAGAGTTAACCGAGTAAGTACACTGGCATCAGATATGAGTACAGTAAAGATATTTTTGGGACTTGTATCGAGCATCGATATGGGTACAAGTTTGGATAACTTCTACCCTATAACCTACATCGCCAGCATAGATAGGATTATACTATTCATTAGGGAGACTCCTTATAGTCCCCCAAAAGGACTTTTTAGATGGATCCATAGTCAGTTATTATCCTATACCAACCAAGGTATAGGATGGCTTTGACAACGTGGGAAAAACGTTGTATTATCAAAAGGCTCATTATAAGACCTTAGAAGTTGGAAAGTCAGAAAGTGAAGTTTAAAATGAAAATCTCATAAAACTGCACCAAATAGGGAACACGAGACCCTTAAGGTCTGTACATACCTTCATCACCAATGGAGAGGGGCCGTATAAGTTTTAGGAGAAGGGGGAGTCCAAGAGAGGCACAACATCTTATGGTGAGCACCACATATTGTAGTCTTATCCATGGAATTGACCCCAGGATCTCTGAAGTGCTGCAAGGACCACGACAAGGAAAAAAGTTCGTGGAGCCAGTACGGACTGTGGTGCCCGCTGTGGTGACACCCTCTTCCAAGCCAAGCACACTTTCTTCACCACGACTCATGGTGAGCTTCACAGGCCGTAGTTCCCTTCCATGAAGGTGCACGACTCAGTTTAAGTTAGAAGTATTTTGGCCTTTTTCCTATTATCTCATTAATGTATTTGGGCATTTTAATGGATTAATTCTTAAGCTATAACTAATTCCTAATACTTATTAATCTCTCATTCTCACCCTAACACCCAAATCCCAAAATCATCTCTATATGTCTTTCTCTCAAAGGTCTTCTTCTTCCTTTAGAAAATTACAACATAAATCTATGTCAAGTCTCCAATTCATTGAAATTTAGGGCTTCTAAGGTCTAAGCTATATGTAAATTCATCCATGGATCATTTCATCCATGGAGTCCCAAAGTCTTATTCAAATCTTCATATGAAATTCTCTTCTAAAGCTCTAATTTTTATGAAATTGCATTGGGTCTTGTTAATTATGATTTATCTTATGCTTATTGATCAAATTATGCATAATTCACATTACATTACTAGATTTGAAGTTGAATTTCAATGACTCACGAAAATTTATGAATGATGTTTCAAGGAAGTATCTATAGTGTGAAAGGTAATTCTAACACACTCATGTTAAAGAGGTGAAATGACATTCTCATCAACTCATATTTTTACGATGATGATCAAAATCTTTTATTGTATATCCTAATAAGTATTAATGATTATGATTTATGAATTTATGTTGGGTCAATGACTAACAACCAAGAGGACTTTAAGGTTGGGTTTGGTCTGGTATTAAAAGTAACTACCTAAGGGAATCCTAGTAGAAACCTTTAGTCCCTAACTACATTTCATACATAGGTTTATGATGCCAATATGGCGTAGCTAGTGGATCCACAAGTATCTCAATGTTAAAAAAATGGTCCCATCATGGAGTCAACCTATGCATGTAGCCTCCCCCTTCTCGGTGTGGACGGCTATCACGATAGGGGAAAACGTCTCCCAAAATATAAACTATATTCGTACGACTGTACATATACCTATATAACCCATATAAAACCCACACATATATCTACAGACCTCTAATAGTATAATGATAACATAAGGTGGGACAGGGACCTCGCCGTACCCGTGAATAAAAAAATACATGCATCGAGGGTTAGTACCAAAACTAGGCCCCGGCATGATGGAGCGCTTTTAAACTGCTGATCGGGACACCTATGCTGGGGGATCCTCAAGGTGTGAGTCAGTACTTGCGGGCATGAACGCAGTCCCCCCCTCCAGATATAGGAAGGTCAATATGACATATGTATTGACTATATATAAAGCATAATAATAAAAAAAACTGAAATAGAGAGAGCCAGGGAAATAAATGTGATACTTTAGAAGGCACTATACTTCTACTTGTAAATTATAAGCAAACATGCATGCTCACATATATAATGTAGCCGGCCCTTTCAAGGGCTCGGTGAATCATAATTGTAGGACAAGCATAGGCCCGGCTTTATTTCCACCTTAGCACATCACATCCTCACACATATACATACGTACCCGACCTTCTAATGAGGGACTCGGTGAGTGGATCATGTCATTGTATTACCATGTGTTTATATAACGTACCCGACCCTTTAATGAGGGAATCGGTTGATAATGCAGTAAACTATGCACGATTTCATACTCGGCCTGGGACTTGGTGATAGAAGGGTTACGGTATGCACGAGTAGAGTAGTGAGTAACTATATGCAATTTAAACCATTATTGGAGACTTTTTGAAATAATAAAAATGAACTATTGTTCAAAACTTAAGACAATAGCCATAACAAATACCTTTGGAGTGTCATTATGGTTTGCATCAAAGTAGCACCTTTGGAAATAATCTACTCTTATCAAGGCGTAGTAAAATATCTTTTGGAAGTCAAGAAAATGGCCATCTTAGGGGATTTGCTAATGGGGGATTCCTTGGGATCATATATACTTCATCTATATGTTTCATAAAGTTCACGCCAAAATAAAAGATTCACTTTACCTACTTACTACTTCCCAATGTATAGAAAAACTTGAGAAGCCATAGTTCAATTATTGGAAGAGTTCTAGATTAAAGGAGTGAATAAGACTCATGCTTTATACCACAATATAAATTATACAAACTTAGGATGGTTGGACACTTTCACATTAATCGAGGCAAAAGGACATAAGTTCTAGGAAATTAAAAACGTTAGCCATCCTAGTGTACTTATAAATGAGAGCTTCTTGTAGACTTTGTGCATTTTTCATACATTGGATTTCTATGGGGAATGCCTAAATAAGAAAGAATATAAGATTTACATACCCTCTAATTTCCCTCATAGAGTTATTATATACATATATCGTACCAAGTCCGTTATGAGCTCGGTATCATAACTTTGTCATTGCTTTAACATACCATCATATAACGTACCCGACCCATGATGGGACTCGATGAGTAATCATAGCATTATATAATAGTACTTATGTCAAAGATATATCAAGAAGGAAGAAGGGTAGCTTCACATACTTGTGCCAAAACATGCCAAGAGAAAGCTTCACATAACTTTTTAAGAATTTATCGAAATCTGGCTTGTCTTGATACCTCCTTAACCTATTTGACATGAAAGTAATACTAAGGTTAATATCATTTCATTTTCCAATATGACACTCTACAACCAAGTACTAATAGGAGTTATTTACTATCTATTACCCTCGACTAGTTTGTTACTAGTTTCGAAGCTACCGAAAATCGGGCAACATTTTTCCTATAACTTCAATATCCTTGAGATTTTGACTCGGCCAAAACATCAAAAACCATACCAAAAACAAAAACCAGCAGCATATTTACAAGTAAATCACTTCAACATTACACAATACAATCTCCAAACAACTAGCTCCAAACTACGATACCAAAATAGAGTTTTTAAATCTTTATTTTGCAAAATATTTAATCATACCAAACGGAGGGTCATGTGGCTGAAACCAGAAGAACCCAAACCCTTTTAAAAACACTTTACATTCCTGAAACACACAACCCAACCTGCTGCAACCGCAGCACCACAACAACAACACACTACGCGACTTCGATTTAGCTACTACAACTTTAACTTAGTTTGTTTCTAGCATCCAGCATCCTTATGTAATTTTTACTTTTCCACCCTTATTTAAGACATTTAATATACCTCAAAAAAACATCATAAATTCCAATTTGAAAAAGAAACCCTTACCTTTTCCAAAACTCATCAAACTCGTCGAAACTTGCCTCGAAAGTTCCCTTAGCGCGCCCAAAACCTTGTGGCAGCTTTCTAACATTTTGGTGCTGCTCCAAACCATAAATGTAAATTACTAAATCCTTCATACAACCATTTGTTACCCTACATATTTAATTCACAGAACGAAATCGGAGAACTTATCTTTTTTTGGCTCCAAATCCGTGACTCTCTTTCTCAAGTTTAAGGTATCTTCTCTCTCTTGTTCTAAATTTCTCTTCTCTTCTTTTTGTTTCTAGAAGTATCTTGATAATAATGACTAGAGTATAAGTATGAACTAAATTCATAAAACATATGTATATATCTAGGCCACTTTTAGGGGTGACATGTGTCAACCCCTAAGTGGTGACACGTGTCAAGCCCTTATAGGGCTAACGCACCAAACCTCTAACCATGGGCTGCCATGTGGCATGATGGGGACCACCCCTTTACTCCAACTTCTTCCACATGGCGCTTCCAGCTACTTCCATTTGTCACTCGCTCATGCTTCCACGTGGCACCTTCTTTTCTCCCTCGTGGGTTCGTAATCTTATCTTACTTTATGAACCTATGTTATCTTTGCTACTTAAGTTTGATATGTACTTGAGTAACTTAAGCATGTAAGCTTTACAAGTTGGTAGCTTACGTAAGGAATTCTAGTCCTACGACACATTATTTAGTCTCTAACGTCATCCTGACTCTTACAACTCTATTCCCCATCTTCTCTATTATGGGGTATCTCCTTTTCCCTTCCTTAGAGTTGTTTGGTAGCGTTATAGATTCTCTGTCTCACTTTGTAACTCTTAAGAGATTAAGAGTTCTTAAGGACTCTTAAGAAGCTTTAAAAAACTTTAGGAAGCCTTAAGAAACTTAAGAGGATTACGATCCTTCCAAGAAACTTAAGAGACTTTCAAGAGACTTAAGAACCTTTCAAGATACTTAAGAAAGCATTTCAAGGTACAAAAGTATGGGGTATAATACCATGTACTAACACATACTTTTCTCCTACATTGTATCATAATGTAGGGTGGGATGATCATCACCCACATCCTACTTATGGATAGTGTTTAGCTTACTTACTCCTATTATTGGTGAGTCCTCATGATTTGAGGAAAAGGAATTTTATTATCATTTGTTCTTTTGTCTTTGATCTCTTATTATGGATGATCTAGGATCTTGTCTTATGCCCCTGTATAGACTAGTGGAGGCATGTTTGACTTCCTGGAGTCTTTGTTTTCTTTTCATTTTGAGTTGAGACTTTTTCTCTTCTATCGAGACTATTCTTTTTTAGAATTTATTTCTGCTTCTATGTTTAAGTCTTTTTTCTTTAATTACCTTATGTATGATCATCAATAATATGCTACGAGGCTTGGCTGGGGTCCTCAAGAATTCTAATTGTTGTGTCACACCTAGGGTCTATATTGGATTGTGATACTCATAGTGATGGCTTTCGGTTAGAGAAACTCCCCAAACAGTAATATTTTATATTTTAACATACTGTACCTAGACTTGTGCCAGTACTAGAACCTCTAGTTAGATATGGGAGCCAGGTTTGGGATAATAGTGGTGTCATCAGGATTCACAAGGAGGTCCCCAAGGAGATAGGACATGGGGCCGAGTTGATTCACGAGTTAAAAAAGAAGCCTAGGTCCACTTTTATATAGCTCTAGGTAAAGCAGAGGATGAGGCCTCAAATGATATGATCACAAGTATTGTCCTATTATGTGATCAGCACGATCCACTTTATTTTATCTAGGATCCACTTATTTTTATATTTTTGTATATTTTTCCCCTCGACTGAGTTTGAGTCCAGAGACCTTACCTGAGTCATTACGTGTTTCTACATCAGTAGATGATTCTTTAGTAGTGGATTAAGTTTTTAGATCTTGTGTGGTAACTATTCTGGGGCGAGACAGTAGGACCGAATTAATTTTACTTAATTTTGTGGATTTTTACTTGATTCTTGTATGGACTAGTAATCCCTCACCGTGCGATCTTGGATTGCTATGTCAAGACCATTACCTTGGCCATGCCCGGTATTCCGCCGGTAGTATGGCAGGGCTCTGGTAGTCACACACTAGTTGGGATAATCTCTTTTATCCGAGCGTAGATGTTAGTTGTTGGAAGATGGTTGGCATATTTGGCTTATGTTAGGGATGATATTACGGAGGGCCTTATATCTATTCAATGACTATAGTCTGAGAGTTTGCGGATATGTTTCCGCCCGACCTACCTGGTCTTCCACTATATCATAGTATTGACTTTCCTTTGATTTAGAGTTGGGTACTTATCGTATTTCCATCCCACCGTATCGTATGACTATTGAAGATCTCAAGGAGCTTAGTGTTTAGCTTCAAGATATCTTGGGTAAGGGATTCATTCGGCCTAGCATATCGACTTGGGGTGCCCAAGTGTTATTCGTTAAGAAGAGGCATATTACAATGCAGATGTGTATTAATTATAGGTACTTGAAAAAGGTTGTTTTGAAAACCCATTACCCCATGCCTAGGACTGATGATCTACTTGACCAACTTTAGGGTGACATGGTGTCACATCCAAGCCTAGGGCCTAGACGTGACATTCGAATAAGGAGCCCGAAAGTACCTCAAACAAGCCACTTAGCATTCTTTTAGCTTTTCATAGGTAATGACAATAAATAAACTAGAAGAAATAATAATAGTAAATCTTTAACTTACATATGTTTAATAATACCTCTATCTTTTTGATTTAACGGGGCTAAGACAAGTTCCTATCTCATTCTCAATCATAATAGAAAGAAATGTCATAGTAAGTGTCTAAAGATCTGAACATGTGATAAGCTAAAAAGATAAAAGAGTATTGTTACCGAAACATGGGAACTCACCAAAAGTACTCCTCAAATGAAATCTCAACTAGCCATGTGGAGGAGAACGAGGAGGAGCACCGGTCCCTACATGGTGATACCATGTAGGCAAAAGAGTATGTGTTAGTACTTTGAATATACTAAGTATGTTAGCATGCATGAACATTGAGGAAACATTAAAACATTTATGTAATATGAAACATAATGCAATACATGTATAATCAATCATATAAATATATTTTAAAACATTTATTTTGTTGGAAGATCACCATAACCGATATTTAAAATCATGTGACCTATTACATTGAATACAACATAACCCATACATTGACTGGGGAGACGACTTGCCTGGTAGAACTCCGTCAACTTCAATCATTTCTTTAACTTTAACTTTAAAGGCTATTTGTGGATCCATTAGCCTAAGCCTAGAAGGGCTCCTATGTTGGCACATAGTTAATGAGGGAAAGGGTTGTTACTAGGATACCCTAACTGAATTCCACCTCAATGGCCCATTCGGTTCTAAATCAATCCCACGGAATATGTTAATACTTCAAAATAGTCATAGCATATACCTTGAGAATTCAAAATATCATATTCGGTAAAATAGCTCATTAAAACCTTTGGTAATTCAAATATGCAAGACTTGTCCTTATTGCATAAAGAATCCATCATTTATATCATTTCATCATTCTTTTATTTTATAAGACTCTCTTTTGATCATAGATATTACTTTTATAAATATTCATATGGAGTCAAAGCTTTCAAGTCAAAATTTATTGAAAACATAGTAAAACTAGGTGGATTTGAGTCACTTCAACTTTCAAACATGAATGTAAATGAAATTATCATAAATAATTTGAAATCCATCAATTAAAAATCATGCTTGAAACAACCCACCATGAATTTCAAGAACCTTTAAAGAGCTAAATAGAAAAAATACTTTCAAACCATCAATTCATACATATGAAATTATTTGACATCAAAATAGACCAATAATCATTAGTATAACCATGATTCATGCTATTAAGTAGAAATAAGAATTTACCCATAAGAATATCTTACTTGAAATGAAGAGATTTAGTTGAAAGAGTTTTGAACTACATGGGTGGAAGACTCCATGGATAAACACCCACATAACTTAGAGTAAAATCTTAAAAAAAATAAACATAATTTATCATATAATCAAAATACTTTAGGAATGAGAGTGAAAGGAATACTTTCATTGAAGCCTTACATACTTGAAATATGAAGCGTTACTCAGAATCAAAGGATTTAATGAACACTCTTGAATCCTAGCATTTTCTCCTCGCCGGAGCATTTTGTGTACTACCCGGAGGATATGAATCACCGAAATAGTATTTCTACACTACTAAGAACTAAAACTTTATTTTAAAAATGAGTAAAGAAGTGTATAGAAAGAAGAGTTGCTTCAGAAAGCTTGATGAACAAAATGATTAAATATGGTGGGTATTTATAGGTGTGAAAGAGGGACCTAAAAATAATTAAAATAATTATAAAGAAAAATCTAAAAATTTAATGGAAGATTGTGATGTCAAATGAATCTAGATCTTTCCATGGTTGATGAGATAAACCTTCTTTTAACAGAATACCCTTTTTTAGAGCTGCTTTTGAACAAGATAACTTCCTTATTAGGATTTGGTTTCTCATATGAATTATTTCTCTAGAAGTGTCCTTTCATGTAATTAAAGAATCAACTAATTTGGAGCATCCTATAGTGACATATGATATTTCTTCTCCAAATATTCTATTTTGTCACACTACCATGTCTTGCAAAAAATAATATATTTGACCTACTTAACCTCCAAAAAATAAAATATGGTCTTTATAAAAGTTGTAGGTAATGATGTTGGGGTTATTCATAAATTTGGACCACCCTATGAAAAGTTATGGCCTACATACAAAAGCTGTATAATTTTCGTCAAGAATTAAAATACCGCATACAATGTTTTTAGAGGGTGTTACACATGGTATTTTATATGATTGACTTGAGATATGGCTACCACCAGTTGAGGATTAGGTTAGCAGATATCCCTATGATAGCATTTAGGAATTGTTATGGCCACTATGAGTTTTTAGTTATGTCTTTTGGGTTGACTAATGCCAATGCCACATTCATCGACTTGATGGATCATGTATTCAATCCATATTTACACTCTTTTGTTATAGACCTCATAGATGACATATTGGTGTACTCGCAAAGCCAGGTTTAACATGAGCAGCATTTGAGGGTAGTGCTTCAGACTTTGAGAGATTAGTAGTTTACGCCAAGTTCTTAAATTTCAAGTTTTGTCCTGAGTCGGTAGTATTCTTGGTCATGTTGTGTCCAAGGATGGATTATGGTGGATCCGGTGATGATTGAGGTTATTCATGATTGGTCCATGCTCATCTCTATGACTAAGATTCATAGCTTCGTCATATTGGTAGGGTACTACAAGCGCTTTATTGAGGGATTTTCTATTATAGCAGCACCTCTAACTTGGTTGACTCACCATGAGGTTTAGTTTGTATGTTCAGAGGAGTGTGAGAAGAACTTTCTGAGGCTTAAGGAGTTTCTTACCATTGATCCTATATTGACTCTTCTGATTGAGGGTGAGGGATTCACCATTTATTGTGATGAATCTGATGTTTGCTTGGGCTCTGTACTGATGTAGCAAAGCTGAGTTATTGCTTATGTATCGAGGCAGCTTAAGTTGCATGAGTACAACTACCACACACATGACTTGGAATTGGCAACTCTAGTTTTTATGCTTAAGATTTGGATGCACTACATATGCGGAGTTAAATGCGAGATCTACTCTAATCACATGATCCTTCAGTATATTTTGAGTCAAGGGATCTTAATTTGAGGTAGAGTAGTTGGATTGAGCATCTGAAGGACTATGAACTCTCTATTCTCATGCAATCAAATAAAGCTTTGAGTTAGAGTTTCAATTCCAATAAGGTTTATTCTTGAGAATCTATGTAATTCCTTATTGAATTCTAGGATTTATATTTGATTATACTTTGATAAGTTTGAGTTTTTGAGACTATGGATTAATATTTCCATTCTCATGAACCCTAGTTGAGTGTTGCATTTTTATTTTAAGAAAAGAATGATTAGTTACATCATTTCATTTAGAAATAGTGTGAGAATGAGTATAGTTTGAGAATGAGTCAAGTTGAAGAAGTCTCTTAATTCATATCTTAGCATAAGTATTTTAAGTGTAAATGAGTTGAATTTTAATACACTTAAATACCTATTTTGAGATTGAGTTGAGAAGTTAAGTATGCTTTAAATGCATTGTTGTGATGAGATTTTTACTTATCATAAAGAGAAGAGATGAGTTAAGAAAAGTTGAGTTTTGAGCAAATCCAAAAATGACTAAAAGAGTTAGTATGTACACTCGCATCAGATATGAGTAGAGTAAAGATATTTTTGGGAGTAGTATCAAGCATCGATATGGGTACAAGTTTGGATAACTTCTACCCTATCACCTACATCGCCAGCATAGATAGAATTATACTATTCATTAGGGAGACTCCTTATATTCCCCAAAAAGAAATTTTTAGATGGATCCATAGTCAGTTATTGTCCTATACAAACCAAGGTATAGGATGGCTTTGACAACGTGGGAAAAAAGTTGTATTATCAAAAGGCTCATTATAAGACCTTAGAAGTTGGAAAGTCAGAAAGTGAAGTTCAAAATGAAAATCTCATAAAACTGCACCAGATAGGGAACACGAGACCCTTAAGGGCTGTACATACCTTCATGACCAATAGAGAGGGGCCGTATAAGTTGTAGGAGAAGGGGGAGTCCAAGAGAGGGACAACATCTTATGGTGAGCACACAGATTGTAGTCTTATCCATGGAGTTGACCCTAGGATCTCTGAAGTGCTGCAAGAACCACGACAAGGACAAAAGTTCGTGGAGCCAGTATGGACTGTGCTGCCCACTATGGTGACACCCTCTTCCAAGCCAAGCACACTTTCTTCACCACGACCCATGGTGAGCTTCATTGGCCGTAGTTCCCTTCCATGAAGGTGCACGACTCAGTTTAAGTTAGGAGTGTTTTGGCCTTTTACTTATTATCTCATTAATGTATTTGGGCATTTTAATGGATTTATTCCTAACCTATAACTAATTCCTAATACTTCTTAATCTCTCATTCTCACCCTAACACCAAAATCCCAAAATCATCTCCATAAGTCTTTCTCTCAAAGGTCTTCTTCTTCCTCAAGAAAATTACAACAAAAATCAATGTCAAGTCTCCAATTCATTGAAATTTAGTGCTTCTAAGGTCTAAGCTCTGTGTAAATTCATCCATGCATTATTTCATCCATGGAGTCCCAAAGTTTTATTCAAATCTTCTTATGAAATTCTCTTCTAAAGCTCTAATTCTTATGAAATTGCATTGGGTCTTGTTAATTATGATTTATCTTATGATTATTGATCAAATTATGCATAATTCACATTATATTACATGATTTCAAGTTGAATTTCAATGACCCATGAAAATTTATGAATGATGTTTCAAGGAAGTATCTATAGTGTGAAAGGTAATTCTAACACTCTAATGTTAAAGAGGTGAAATGACATTCTCATCAACTATTTTTTTATGATGATGATTGAAATCTTTTATTGTATATCCTAATGAGTATTAATGACTATGATTTATGATTTTCTATTGGAACAATGACTAACAACCAAGAGGACTTTAAGGTTGGGTTTGGTCTGGTAGTCAAAGTAACTACCCAAGGGAATCCTAGTAGAATCCTTTAGTCCCTAACTACGTTTCACACATAGGTTTATGATGTCAATATGACATAGCTAGTGGATCCACAAGTATCTCAGTGTTAAAAAATAGGTCCCATCACGGAGTCAACCAATACATGTAGCCTCCCCCTTCTTGGTGTGGAAGTACATCTGAGTCTCTATTATAGCTCGCATGCTCTTATATGTTGGTTAAAGGTCCTATCCTACATAAAAGATATATGTCCTTATGACGATATTTTCATGCATTGATCACATGATTTATGATAATTAAATATTTCAAGGGTTTACTCATGTTTAAAGATACTGGTCATGCATCTCATGTTCATATTGTTTATGTCCAATGATTATTGTTCACGAATGATTCGTGCATACTTAGTGCATTCCATGTGTCATGACCCAACCCCGTAGGCCGTGACGGGTGCTCGAACTAGACACTCACATATACCCTTGCTAGTTATAAGCAAACCTATCCACTATTTGAGTCATATTAGATAACACCTCAACCGGCATGGCGATCACGACAGGGGAAAACATCTCCCAAAACATAAACCATATTCACATGACTGTACATACATACCTATATGACCCATATACAACCCACACACATATCTAAAAACCTCTAAAGTATAATGATAATATAAGGCGGGACAGGGACCCTGCCATACCCATGAATAAATAAATACATGTATCGAGGGTTAGTACCAAAACTAGGCCACGGTACGATGGAGTGCTTTTGAACTTCTGATCGAGACACCTATGCTGGGGGATCCTCAAGGTGTGAGTCTGTACATGCGGGCATGAACGTAGTCCCCCCCTCTAGAGAGAGGAAGGTCAGTACGACATATGTACTGACTATATATAAAGCATAACAGAAAACATATCTGAAATAGAGAGAGTCAGGGGAATAAATGTGATACTTTAGAAGGCACTGTACTTCTACTTGTAAATTATAATCAAACATGCATGCTCACATATATAATGTAGCCAGCCCTTTCAAAGGCTCAGTGAATCATAATTGTAGGACCAGCATAGGCCTGGCTTTATTTCCACCTTATCACATCACATCCTCACATATATACATACGTACCCGACCTTCTAGTGAAGGACTCAGTGAGTGGATTATGTCATTGCAATACCGTCTTTATATAACGTACTCGACCCTTTAATGAGGGACTCGGTGGATAATGTAGTAAACTATGCACGATTTCATACTCGGCCCGAGACTTGGTGATAGAAGGGTTATGGTATACACAAGTAGAGTAGTGAGTAACTATATGCAATTTAAACCATTATTGGAGACTTTTTGAAATAATAAAAATGAACTATTGTTCAAAAATTAAGACAATAGCCATAACAAATACCTTTGGAGTGTCATTATGGTTTGCATCAAAGTAGCACTTTTGGAATCATCTACTCTTATCAAGGCATAGTAAAATATCTTTTGGAAGTCATGAAAATGGCCATCTTAGGGTCTTTGCTAATGGGGGCTTCCTTGGGATCATATATACTTTGTCTATATGTTTCATAAAGTTCATGCCAAAATAAAAGATTCACTTTACCTACTTACTACTTCCCAATGTATAGAAAAACTTGAGAAGCCATAGTTCAATTATTGGAAGAGTTCTAGCTTAAAAGAGTGAATAAGACTCATGCTTTATACCACAACATAAATTATACAAACTTAGGATGGTTGGACACTTTCACATGAATTGAGGCAAAAGGACATAAGTTCTAGGAAATTAAAAACTTTAGCCATCCTAGTGTACTTAAGAATTAGAGCTTCTTGTAGACTTTGTGCATTCTTTGTACATTGGCTTTCTATGGGTCATGCCTAAAGAAGAAAGAAGATAAGCTTTAAATACCCTTTAATTTCCCTCATAGAGTTATTATATACATATATCGTACCCAGTCCGCCATGAGCTTGGTATCATAACTTTGTCATTGCTTTACCATACAATCATATAATGTACCCGACCCATGACGGGACTCGATGAGTAATAATAGCATTATAACATCGTACTTATGTCAAATATGTATCAAGAAGGAAAAAGGCTAACTTTACATACTTGTGTCAAAACATGCCAAGAGAAAGATTCACATACCTTTTCAAGAATTAATCAAAATCTAGCTTGTCTTGATACCTCCTTAACCTATTTGACATGAAAGTAATACTAAGGTTAATATCATTTCATTTTCCAATATCCCACTCTACAACCAAGTACTAATAGGAGTCATTTCCTATCTATTACCCTCGACTAGTTTGTTACTAGTTCCGAAGCTACCGAAAATCAGGCAAAATTTTTCCTATAACTTCAACATCCCTGAGATTTTGACTCGGCCAAAACATCAAAAACATTACCAAAAACAAAAACCAGCAGCATATTTACAATTAAATCACTTCAACATTACACAATACAAGCTCCAAACTACAATACCAAAATAGAGTTTTTAAATCTTTATTTTGTAAAATATTTAATCATACCAAACAGAGTGTCATGTGGCTGAAACCATAAGCCCCCCCACACTTTTAAAAACAATTTACATCCCTGAAACATACATCCCAACCAGCTGCAACCTCAGCACCACAACGATAACACACTACGCGACTTGGATTTAGCTACTACGACTTTAACTTAGTTTGTTTCTAGCGTCTAGCATCCTTATGAAATTTTTCCTCTTCCAACCTTATTTAAGAAATTTAACATACCTCAAAACAACATCATAAATTCCAATTTAAAAGATAAACCCTTACCTTTCCCAAAACTCATCGAAACTTGCCTCGGAAGTTCCCTTAGCGCACCCAAAACCTTGTGGCTGCTTTATAATGTTTTGGTGCTTCTCCAAACCATATATTTACATTAATAAAACCTTCATACCACCATGTTATACCCTAGAAAATTAATTCACGGAACGAAATCGGAGAACTTACCCTTTTTTGGCTCCAAATCCGTGGCTCTCTTTCTCAAGTTTAAGGTTTCTCCTCTATCTTGTTCTAAATTTCTCTTCTCTTCTTTTTGTTTCTAGAAGTCTCTTGATAATAATGACTAGAGTATAAGTATGAACTAAATTCATAAAACATATATATATATAGGCCACTTTTAGGGGTGACATGTGTCAACCCCTAAGTGGTGACACGTGTCAAGCCCTTATAGGGCCAACACCACACCTCTAACCATGGAATGCCATGTGGCATGTGGGGGACCACCCCCTTACTCCATCTTCTTCCGCATGGCACTCCCAGCTGCTGCCATTTGTCACTCGCTCATGCTTCCACGTGGCACCTTCTTTTCTCCCTCGTGGGTTCGTAATCTTATCTTACTTTACGAACCTATGTTATCTTTGCTACGTAAGTTTGATATGTAATTGAGTAATTTAAGCATGTAAGCTTTACAAGTTGGTAGCTTACGTAAGGAATTCTAGTCCTACGACACATTATTTAGTCTCTAACGTCATCCTGACTCTTACAACTCTATTCCCCATCTTCTCTATTATGGGGTATCTCCTTTTCCCTTCCTTAGAGTTATTTGGTAGCGTTATAGATTCTCTGTCTCACTTTGTAACTCTTAAGAGATTAAGAGTTCTTAAGGACTCTTAAGAAGCTTTAAAAAACTTTAGGAAGCCTTAAGAAACTTAAGAGGATTACGATCCTTCCAAGAAACTTAAGAGACTTTCAAGAGACTTAAGAACCTTTCAAGAGACTTAAGAACGCATTTCAAGGTACAAAAGTATGGGGTATAATACCATGTACTAACACATACTTTTCTCCTACATTGTATCATAATGTAGGGTGGGATGATCATCACCCACATCCTACTTATGGATAGTGTTTAGCTTACTTACTCCTATTATTGGTGAGTCCTCATGATTTGAGGAAAAGGAATTTTATTATCATTTGTTCTTTTGGATTTTATCTCTTATTATGGATGATCTAGGATCTTGTCTTATGCCCCTATGTAGACTAGTGGAGGCATGTTTGATTTCCTGGAGTCGTTTCTTTCTTTTCATTTTGAGTTGAGACTTTTTCTCTTCTATAGAGACTATTCTTTTTGAGACTTTATTTCTGCTTCTATGTTTAAGTCTTTTTTCTTTAATTACCTTATGTGTGATCATGAATCATATGGTACGAGGCTTGGCTGGGGTCCTTCAGAATTCTAATTATCGTGTCACACCTAGGGTCTATATTGGGTTGTGATACTCATAGTGATGATTGTCAGTTAGAAAAACTCCCAAAGAAGTAATATTTTATATTTTAACATACTGAGTTGCATTTACTATTTTATATCTTTTAAAGCATTATTTTATTTTACTGCATGCCTTATTGAGTTGAGCTATTTTCAGATTGAGTTCCTTGAGGTGAATGTCTTCTGTAAGAGCCCGTTTGGATTGACTTAAAAAAGTAATTTTTATGTATGAAGTGTTTTTAGAACTTTGAAGTGCTGAAAGTTATTTTTATAAATAAGCAATTGAGTATTTGGATAAAAGTGCTTATGTTGAAAATAAGGTTTGAATTTTAGGGTTAAAAGAATAAAAAAGATAGTTTGGAAATTTAAATAAAATATAAAGGATATAAAAGTAATTTTCATGGTCAAACAAAATGGCTTTAAGCACTTAGAAAAAAAAGTTAGAAGTCCTAACTTTTCATTTTTGACTGACTTTAAGAACTTTATAGCTTAAAGTTAGCATTGGGCAAACAAGTCCAAAAGCTAAAAAGAGGCTTATAAGTTGATTTGACCAACTTAAAGCCCATTCAAACTGTCTCTAAGGTTCCCTTTAGCTATTTTGCATACTGTACATTCCACGTACTGACACTATTAGATGCTACACCTTTTCATAATGCAAACACAGGTGATAGAATCTTGATCAATAGTCGCATCATTGAAGATCATCTTTTTACCCAGCTTTGGTGAGACCTATTTAAATTCAGAGAAGCTCTTGAGTCTTTAATTTTTAGTTATTTACTTATTAGTTTAGGGTAGTCGCAAGCGTGTCTCATTATCTATTTTTGAGATAGTGTTAGATACTTTATAGACTAATCCGACAGTTTTTGCTTTATTCATGTATGTTTTGAAAGCATCGAGTCATTTCTCATATTTATATATTTGAGCTTAAGTTTAAACTTGATATTGTTAAGTTATTTATACTTATTTATGCCCATTTGAGTTCTATTTTATAAGTTATGTCTTTCGCTTAGTTATTTAGCTAGGGTAATGGTTTGCTTAGGAAACAAAAATGATTTTTGAGTGTCGGCCATCCCTAGGGTGTAGACTCGGGGTGTGACATATTCCCATACTAAATAATTGAATATAATACCTATGCACAATTAAGAATCACCCAGTTGACCCTATACACATACGAAGAATGGTTTGAGTTTTAGCATAAAAATATTTGGGGTGTTACAATATCTCTCTCTTTGGATCATTCATTTTTGAACGATGACCAAGAAAGAAATACCTAAGGAACAAATGCAATGCAGGAACTAACACATACACGAACAAATAGATACTGAATTTAAATCATGGAAAGGAGTATTACCTCAAATGCTTTCATCAAAATTTCTCATAACTTTGTGGAATAGAATTACGGGTATGATACAAAGAATAAGAATACTATGAATTACGCGATACGTTTGATATCTTTCGAGCTTAGCAACTCTTCTCCACAATGCTCTTCTTTCTGAATATTACACCTCCTTTACTGGAACTAATAACTCCCACCAAATCCTAAGTCAAAGTCACAAGGTGCTACCCATAAGATGATCATGTTAATCTAACCTACGAGATTCATGTTCTATACCTCTATAAGAACTTTTCATTAACGAATACAACTACTTCTTACCACTCTAATACACTTACTTAAAATTCTTAACAAGAAGTCGTCAATAGCCTATTGCAATCATTCAGATAAAGAGAACCAAACATTCAACCCTATTATTCTAATCACTTTATGGCTTCTTTGAAGTTAACATTACTTAAGAATTTTCATATCTTTCTTAGCATCTCTACACCCACAATTTCATTGACTTCTCCTAAAAGACACACCAATATACACTTGCCTATCTATTGCATATAAAAAAATCCCATCTCCCTCTTCCTCCTCATCTATAACTTTAAATAGAATAAGCACACCACAACTATAGAAATAAGGAACCCCACTCTCTCCCATCTGCCATAACTTAACTACTACCATCAGTGTCTTTGTCAAGAATGAAAATAAAGGATCACTGGAAGGGCTAAGAGAAAAGGATCATAAGCACGATTCATTCAAGAAATCTAATTAGAGAACATACATCATGTAAAATAATTCATATAAGATAGGCCTGTAAATTCTTAGATTCTTGGAATAAGATTGAGATCACTGAATGAAGTTACCACTTCTCATTAAAGTAATTGTGCATGAATGTGAATCAACATGAAGTGCATGGGTCTGGTGCATGGGTATAGTGGTGATACTCAAGACTGGGGTAGGGTATGACCTTGACTAAAATATGTGGAATAGATTGAGATGGAAAAGCATTTACGTCTTATCTTGGTCAACTCATCACTACTTGGTGCTTAAAAATCTCTTTAATTTATTACCTCATTATCTCCCCCTTAGGTCGAATGTTATCTTCCTAAGTCTGCAGGCTGATTATATTTTCTAAGGTTAAAGCACAACACTACACACAGTTAGGGAATTACTATACACAAGAATACTGAATCTCTTATGTTATAAAATACTCGAAGATACAACACCACAACTAGGACTTCCTTCTGATATAGTTCTCTTAACTTCCTTCTATCTTATAGGCATATTTCTATAATCACTACCCTTATCAGTGTAAATAGCTACTTCTTCTAACTATTATGGTCTTACCTCTTCCGGCCACCACTCATCTTCTGAATTAACCTATACCTAACTTAATAAAACTTGGACTATTTTGGGAGACTCATCATATCCATACATAATCCCCTTCGACCCAATCGTATGGATGCTATATAAAATGTAATTCTTACCTCAACCCTCTCTTTATTGGAAACTGACAGATTCTAACTACGTACACGTAATGAATAATAAATTTAGCCTCATACAACTATATATTATCTCAAATACACATCTTAAGCCTTTTCTTACCCAATGATTTAGCCACAAATCATTGTTTTCATCTAAGAATCACACACTCTACATTTGGGACATCACAGTCCTAAATTAATATCAAGTTCTTGCATATGCTTGTCATATCTACTTGAGAAAATCTCAAAACTAACACTATCACACTCATAATGCTATCCTTTTTGTTTTAAAATGCTCATAAAAAATTCAAGCTTAGGGACTAATACTAAATATGTACATTTACACACTTCTCACATACTATACTGAGTTACGACTACTAGATAAGATTGATAAACATTAGACTACTAAAACCTCATGACAAGAGATCGATCTTTATCTCACAGTCTGTCTAATTATAGTCTATCATCACGCTCCCATTCACCACCTATGTACTATCTACCTAATAACTAAACCTCACCATAAAATCCTTTCCGAGTTCAAGTATACTCTAAATCATCCTAATCAATAATATTTGCTCTACCTTCTATCAGGGTATCCACATAAAATGCATTATTCGTTGGCCAACACATAAGAGAATACTAACTCAAGAGTGACTTAATAGATGCCTGAATGCAACTACATACTATACTAAAAAAATCATCTCTCTTCAGGTTGGCATATTTTTAAATATATACTTCTAACTCTAGGAACTTCTTCTACTACTGGCTAATAATATCCTATAACAAACTAACCTTCGGTTGTCATGACTACCCTATAATCTTAAAAGATACTTCACTCTTTAAGGATAATATCTGAAGCAATGTTTAGAGAATAGAGTTTACGAGAACATCTTTCTTTTGCTCAAAATCATGATTCATATGACTTAAGGTTCATACTTTTGAATAAATCGACATAAGAACACTAATGGGCACTTCTTAGGACCTTGTGCAGTCTATTTACCTTTCAAAGACTTTATCCAAGAGTAACTTATCAATATTGATCTATGCTTTATTGTTCCAACCACCTTGAGTATAAGGGTAGTAGAATAAATTTAAGAAACACACAAATCTGTACAAGTTTCTTCGAGGACAAAACTATTGCATGATTTAAAATTTGAAAAAAGAAACCTTTTCTTAAATGAACTTAATCCTTTATTTATAATGTCACGACCTGACCTAAGTCCTAGATGTAACACGATGATAGTAAACACAAATGGCTCCAAACAAGCTTCTTGACATATCATAAAGCATAAATATGGTAAAGTAAATATGTAAATATCATAGCAGAGTGTAAATTATGAATTATAAACGAAGAATATAGCTGGCAATATAGACTCAAACATTTGTCCAACTAATGAATTTAATCATAAATAGGGGTGGGGGCTAATACATGTCCCTATATCACCCTCAAAATAAAGAAAATAAATATCTTTGCAAGAAGAAATAACTCATAAACCACCCTCGATGGATGAGGACTCACCAAGACTTTGCCGTAGGAATTCAACAAGCCATGTATGTGGGTATGATCCTCAACCTCAACCCCTATATTATGAGACAATGTAGGTAACAATATGTGTTGTTGCCATTGAATGTCGATATGAAATGATATATAATTCATTTTATATAAACATTAATTACTACCTAATGACCTGATGTTGCTTTGAAGTATCACTATACAAATACAATTTCAAGTATGTTTCAAATATGAGTTACATGCAAGATTATAAAGTAGTGACTTAGGATACTTATTGAGAAATGTGACCTAAGACTCTAAAAATATTGATACAATAAGTATTTTGTAATGATAGAAGGCCTACACCTACATTACATGATGATGAACTAAATGTAAAAGGTGACTCAAGATCCTTCATGGTGACTTAAGATCCTTAATGAGCTATTCCTATAAACATGTTATGAAATATAATTATGAAAAGCTATGATTTATAAAATTATGATATATTACTATGATTATGATTATGATATGTACCCCGTGGTTGATATACTTAGCACCGAGTAGACTTTGAGGTGGGGGCTCAACCTAAGCCCTATTAGCAACCTCTAGTTTCTTAAACTATACTTCCACTGTTGGATTGCCTTATGGATTATCTAGGGGATCCACATATAGCTCTTAATGATGAAAATTATTGGACGGAGCCTACCTTGATCTTCCTTCTCGATGTGAGATTATCAGATTCCATGTTATAGCTCGTATGATCTTAGTATCGGTTAAGGTTATCTCCTACATAGTTTTACCCTTTTTATATTCTTGATGACCTTAATTATGTCTTTTAATGCTTTCATCATTATGATTTCTATCAAGACTTACATAATCTCTTATATATAATGTACTATTTTGATTATTACATCTTTTGGTTTATATTTCATGGCATGCCCACATACTTAGTATATTCAAATATACTAGAACATATTTGCCTACATTATCTCATAATATAGGGGTTGAATATCACATTCATTTTAAACATGGCTAGTGAGTTGCTATCTTATGGAGTTGGTGAGTCTTCATATTTTCAAGAGAAAATCTATGAGTTGGTTCTTTCTTTTATAGACTTGGTATAAAACTTTGAGGTGATCTAGGGAAATATCTTAGCCCCCACCAATGTTTATAACTAGAGGCATTTTGGACACACTATGTAGAGTCTATGTTGTTGTTTTGACTCATCTATGATATTTCCACAAATTTCTTCTAGTCTATTGAGTTGATGCTTACTATGCCTTGTACATGTTCACGTATGATATTTCAAGAGGCTTGATTATATCCCTTCAGTATTTTGATTGCTATGTCGCAGCTTGGCCCTAGTTTGGATTATGAAAAACTTGGTATCAGAGCTCAAGGTTTAAAAGTGTCCTAGGGAGTCCAACATGCCGTGCCAAGTAAATTCATATTCATGGGTGTGATGCATATCACATCTATGAATAAGAGGCTATAAGGCATTTTTAGAAAATCCTCACTTATTTCATGATCTATGTTGTGCGATTGTGTGTACTATAAGACATCCTCTCCTTAACGGTTGTTCTATGCTATTTTTAGAAAATGCCTCCAAGAAGACCACCTTATCCAAGAGGTATCAATTCTAATAGAGACCAAGCTCCCCCATTCCTTAAGAAAATAGTCATTTTCTTGACCAAGTGACTAATGCAAAGTTCTGGACCACTATCACTATGTTAACTCATGTTGTGGCCAACCATAGAGGTGTTTCTCATTCTAATGATCCTACCCCAACATATAGAGTGAGGGATTTTGTAAGGATAAACCCTCCCAAGTTCAATGGTTCAAAGGTAAATAAAGATCCTCAAGAGTTCATTGATGAGGTGTATAAGGTGGTGGACATTATGAAGGTAATTTCGGAAGAAAAAATGGAGTTGGTGGCTTACCAAATCAACAGAATTTACCAAGTTTCGTACACTAAAAGGAAGTATGGGAGAGTTTATGAAGGTCCTATTGGTTGGGAAGTCTTCAACCTTTCCTTTTTTGATCATTTCTTCACACTTGAGCTAAGGGAAGCAAAATAAATGGAATTCATAAATCTCAAGCAAGGACACATTAGTGTGAGGGAATATTCCCTCAAGTTCACCAAGTTATCTAAGTATGCTCCTTCATTGGTGACCAATTCCCATGCTCGAATAAGTCAATTCATATCGGAAATGTCCGACTTGGTTGATAAAGAATGCCAAAATGCTATACTTGTTAAAGAAATAGACATATCATGAATCATGACCTATGCCAAACAAATGGAAGGAGAAATCTTAAAGAGAGAAATATGAGGGATTCCAAGAGGGCTCGGTTTGAAGGTTGGTTCTCTAATGCTAAGACTAGTGGTGGTAATGATCATCCTAATCAAGGCCAAAGATTCAAAGGTCAAGGTTCCTCTCAAGCTTCGTGCCAAATATTTTACAAGGATAGGGTGCCATACCCTAAGGGCCAAGGTGGAGGTGTGAATGCTAGTGGTACTACACTCTCTAAGTGCACCAAGTGTGGAAAGAACCATAGTGGTAGGTGTTTGGTTGGAACGGGTGCTTGTTTTAGATGTGGTAAAATAAGACATAGGATCTCTAAATGCCCTAAAAATTGGAGAGAAGGATGTCCTCAAGGGAAAGTTATTCAAGGTGGACAAGATCAAAAAGGTAGTGGTCAATGCCAAAATATGTTCTATGCCCTACATACTAGGCAAGATGGGGATGAGACTTATGATGTTGTTACGGGTTTTTACCTTTGATTTTTATGTATTGCTTAAGCCAGGTGCAAACTTGTCTTTTGTTACACCTTATCTTTCTACGAGATTTGATAAGATCTCTAAAATTTTATTAGAGCCTTTATAGTTTGTACTCCCATTGGTGATTTAGTGTTAGCCAAGAGGGTTTATAGAAAATATCCTAAGGCGGTCTTGCATAAAATTATTCCATGTGATCTTGTTCAACTTGACATGACCAATTTTGATATTATTCTTGGTATGAATTAGTTGCATGCCACTTATGCATTCATTAATTGTAGAACCCATAGGGTCAAGTTTCATTTCCTAATAATCCTATTCTAGAATGGAAGGTAGTGATTCAGTGATTAAGGGTCGATTCATCTCATGTCTTAAGGCCAAAATATGATTTCTAAGGGGTGTATCTAACATGTATAGAGGGTTAGGGATGTTAGTTTTTGAAATTCCTACTCTTGAGTCGGTCCCTATTGTTAATGAGTTTCCCGATGTATTTCCTGATGATTGTTTTAGTGTTTCTTGTGAAAGGGAAATTGATTTCGGTATAGATCTTCTTCCCAGTAGTCAACCTATTTCCATTCCTCCTTACTGTATGTCTCCAATGGAACTTAAGGAATTGAAAGAGAAATTGAAAGACTTGTTGGATACAAGGTTCATAAGGCCAAGTATTTCACCTTGGGGTGCTCCCATGTTGTTTGTTAGAAATAATGATGGATCACTTCGAATGTGTATGCATTATCGACAATTGAATAAGGTGATCATAAAGAACAAGTATCCAATTTCAATAATAGATGATCTGTTTGACCAATTGCAAGGGGCAGGTTACTTCACTAAAATTGATTTCCATTCCGGGTATCACTAATTAAAGGTAAGGGAGTGCGATATTCCCAAGAAGGTATTTCGAAGAAGGTATGGTCATTTTGAATTCTTATCCATGTTGTTTGGGTTAACTAATTCTCTAGATATAAATACAGATTTGATGAATCAAATTTTCAAAACGTATTTAGATATGTTTGTGGTGATATTCATTAATGATATCTTGATTTACTCCAGAAATGAGGAAGACCATGTGAGTCACTTGAAGAATGTGTTGCAAACTTTGAGGGGTAAGCAATTATTTGCCAAATTTAGTAAATACAAATTTTGGTTGAAGTCTATGGCATTTCTTGGTCACATTGTCTCTGGTGATGGTATCATGGTCAATTCAAAGAAAATGGAGGCGGTAAAGAATTGGCCTAGACTATTGTCTCCTTTGGATATTAGAAGCTTTTTGGGGTTACCAAATAGTATAGAAGGTTTATTGAAGGTTTTCATCTTTTGCTTCACCTTTGACGAATTCACTCAAAAGAAAGTGAAATTTCAATGGTTAGACGAATATGAGAAGAATTTTCTAATATTTAATATCTTATTAGGTTCGCTTCTATTTTGACATTATCGGAAAGTTCCGATGGGTTTGTTGTCTATTGTAATGCCTCACATATCATTTTGGGTTGTGTTTGAATGGACCATGGCTAGGTTATAGCATATGCTTCTAGGCAACTCAAAGTGCAAGAATGAAACTATCCAGCCCATGATCTTGAACTTGCGGCGATTGAGTTTGAATTGAAAATTTTGCATCACTATCTTTATCGGGTGCATGGTCATAATCTACCAACGATAAGAGCTTGTAATATGTTTTTAGCCAATGGGATTTGGACCTTAGGCAAATGAGGTGACTTGAACTTCTAAAGGACTATGATATGAGTATGTTATACCATCCAGCTAAAGCAAATGTTATATCTGATGCTCTTAGTCGATTGTCCATAGATAGTGTTACACATGTTGAGGATGATAAGAAGGATTTGGTTAAGGATGTGAATTTATTATCTCGGATAGGTATGTGTTTCATTTCCTCTACTCATAGAGGTGTTCTTGTACATAATGGCTCAGAATCGTCTCCTGTGGAAGATGTTAAGGCCAAACAATACCATAATCCGATTTTGGTTGAATTGACGAATTTAGTTTTTTAAAAAACCATTGAGTCTTTCTCCCAAAGGGGAGATGGGGTACTATGTTACCAAAGTCGTTTGTGTGTGCCTAATGCGGATAGAGTGAGGCAATTGATATTTAATGAGGTCCATAGTTCTTGGTATTCTATTCATCCGGTATCCACTATAATATATCGTGATCTGAGGGAAATGTATTGGTTGAATTCCATGAAGAAGGACATAGTGTAGTTTTTGGCTAAGTGTCATAATTTTCAATAACTGAAAGTTGAACATCAAAGGCTGAGATATCTAGCTCAAGATATTTAAACCCCTACTTGGAAGTTAAAAGATGTGAATATGGACTTTGTCACGGATTTGCCTCGTACTAGAGGGAAACATGAATCTATTTGGGTTGTTTTGGACTGAATGACTAAATCGACACTTTTTCTACCAGTTAAGGCTTTTTGTAGTGCCAAAGATTATGCTAAGTTGTATATTAGTGAATTATAAAGCTTCTTGGTGTTCCCTTGTCATTTATATTGGATCGAGGTACTCAATTCACTTTACATTTTTTGAAGTCATTCCAAAAGGGTCTTGGTACAAGAGTCAAGTTAAGTACCATTTTCCATCCTCAAACCGATGGTCATACCAAAAGAATAATTCTAGGTATGTATGACCTTACAAAATCTTGAAGCTTATTGGAATGGTGGCATTTGAGTTAGACTTTCCATTAGAGTTGGCTATGGTTCATCCGGTGTTTCATGTATCAATGTTGAGGAAGTTTGTGGGGGATCCAAATTATATTGTGCCTTTGGAAAATGTAAGTATTGAAAAAATCTTGACTTATGAGGAGATTTCAGTGGAAATTCTATACCGGCAAGTTAAGAGGTTAAGAAACAAGAAAGTTGTATCCGTTAAGGTATTATGGAGGAATCAAGAAGTTAAAAGTGCTACATGGGAAGCAGAAGTGGATATGAGAAAATGACATCCTTACCTCTTTCCTTTAGATCCATCCTAAGCTCCTTAGACGTGTATACTCAAATCCTATAAAATATACTATGTTTAGACTTCTCTGTATCATGACCTATGCATGCATACCATGAAAATGATTTTTAAATGATTTTGATGTTTAGAAGTTGCATTGTTGCATTCATGTTTAACTGTTGCATACCCACTCTATTCTGCCCATGCTATATCCTATCTCATTCGAGGATGAATGTTCCCAAGGAGGAGGTATTCTAATATCCCAGTATGAGTAAGATATTGTATGATATAATAAGATGAATAATTAACCTTGTGAATTCATTGATGAGTAGAGAAAGATTTTTATTAAGGGCATTATAGACGTTTTCCTATTATTAAAGTGGAAAGAATGTAGACAATTTTTGGGATAGGTTCCTAATCTATTTAGTAACTAGTGCTCTTATTTCTCCTCAACCATTCACTAATCACCCATCATAATAATCTTTTCTCCTCAAAGGCTCTCTAGTCTTCCATTGATGACCTAGCAAGAATCTTCCCAATTTCTCCATTAATCTTCAAGTTCTTCTTCAAGTTTTTTTGTAATTCATATTCAAGGTATGTGGGATTCATCCATTGGTAACTTTCACCCTTGGAGTTCAAAGAATTTCCTAAATCATCAATGAATTTCAATTACATGTTTGAATTTTCTCAATTCCAATTTAAATTGTATGAATTATAATGTATCTTTGGGAATTCAAATCTATTCTTGGCATAAGTTGATGAGTAATTGATTGGTATTGGTATATTCTTCATATATAATTATTAAATTGTTAATTTGGGCTTATTATCTCATTATAGGGGATGAAAACTCATGAAAAACTATAAAAAACTTGGAAAATTGTCAGAGAAATCATAAGGCAACTCGCCACCATCACGCCAAGAAGTAGCCTATGAATTTCACAGGCTGGGGCGGCACTCCAGCAGTGTGCCATGGCCCATATTCTTTCTACACGACCCTTTTTACGTATTTGAGCCCTATCCCTCATCAACTACTCTTCCAAGTGTATGAATTATATTTTATTTATAATTTATCCTCTCATATAAGCATTAATTACTACCTAATGACACAATTTTACTTTAAAGTATGACTATACAAGTTAAGTTTCAAGTATGTTTCAAATATAAGTTTCATGCATTTTATGAAGGAGTGCATTAGGATCCTTAATGAGGAAGGTGACCTAAGACTCTCAAAATGTTGATACACTAATTATTTTGTAATGATACAAGGCCTACACCTATATTACATGATGATGAACTAAATATAAAAGGTGACTCAAGATCCTTCATAGGTGACTTGAGATACTTACTGAGCTATTCCTATAAACATGTTATGAAGTATGATTATGAAAATATATGATTTATACAAGTATGATCTATTACTAAGATTATGATTATGATATGTATCCCGTGCGTTGATATACTTAGCATAGAGTGGACTTTTAGGGGGTGGGGGACCTAAGCCCTAGTAGCACCCTCTAGACTCTTAAACTACGTTCCTATCATACGATTGACTTATGGCTTAGATAGTTGATCCACATATACTTCTTAATGATGAAAATGATTGGACGGAATCTAACTTGGCAAGTAGCCTCCCCCTTCTCGATGTAGGGATCATCGAATTCGATGTTGTAGCTCGCATAGTTTTAATGTCAGTTATTATTATATCCCACATATGTATACTCTATTTTATGTTCTTGATGACCTCAACTATGTCTCTTAATTCTTTCATCAGTACGATTTCTCTTATGACCTTACATATTCTCTTCTATATCATGTTTATTATTTTGATCATTTCATCTTTTCCTTTATGTTGCATGGCATTCCCGCATACTTAGTACATTCAAATGTACTAACATATATTTTTCTACATTGTCTCATAATGTAGGTATTAAGGATACATTCCTTTTACACATGGCTACTGATTTGTTATCTTACGGTGATGGTGAGTCTCATCTTTCCGAGGGAAAATCTATAAGTTGGTTCTTTCTTTTATATATTTTTTATAAAACATTGAGGGTGAGATAGGTAAATGTCTTATCCTCTACCCATGTTGATTAGTAAAGGCTTGTTGGACACACTATGTAGAGTCTATGTTGTCATTTTGACTCATCTATGATATTTCCGAAAATTTCTTCTAGTTTATTAAGTTGATGCTTATTATGCCTTGTATGTGATCACATATGATATGTTAAGAGGCTTGGTTGGAGTCCTTCAGGGCTTTTTTCGCCGTGTCATTTCTTGGCCCTAGTTCGAGTCGTGACAGTCTAACTTCACGGACACCACCACAGGTTGTGGTGACGATCATGGATCGTGATGGGTCCTTCATGTAGTCCTAGTGTTCAGTTAAATTAAGGGTAATTCAGTCAGTTCCCTATTCTTTCATTAATATATGTGGACATTTTTGGGACTAGATTCATTGTGTAATTATCCTAAATACTCATAAGTCTATTCTTTTCCCTCATAAACTGTAATTATTAATGCC
Organism: Solanum dulcamara; assembly: GCF_947179165.1. Lineage (NCBI taxonomy): Eukaryota > Viridiplantae > Streptophyta > Magnoliopsida > Solanales > Solanaceae > Solanum > Solanum dulcamara. Next base: position 60,611,484 of record NC_077243.1, read on the forward strand.
CATGCATGAAGCTATTTTCAGTGATGATTTACATGAACTATGATTATGAAGTTCAATGATTTCGAAGTATTCTCATAGTTTGCATCAAAATTGACTTTGTATATAAGTTTTCCTCTAAATTCAAGTTTGATTTATGATAATGGATCATGTGTATGTTCAAGATATGAATTTCATGTAAGTTATGAAGAAAGGTGACTTAGGATCCTTAATTAGTGACTTAGAGACCAAATGACATGAATTATGCAAGTATGATTTTTTGATGCTGAAAGGCTTATACTCATATTGCAAGTATGACATGAAAATGAGCTACTCTATGAATTATGAAGTTTATGAACTAGTATATAATTATATGTTAAGTATAATTACTATGTTATGTATTCTGTGGAATTTTACTTTGCACGGAATGATAACTTGAGGTGGGGGCTCAACCTACGGGGTACTTATAGAATGTATCTTGTCTCATAACTACATGCCACCATAGGATTGTCTTTTTGGCGTAGCTAGTGGATCCACATATAGCGTATGTACATGACCCGCCTAGTGGGGTAGAGTATACTTTGGCTAGTAGATATCCCATTCTTCCATTATATAGGGAGACATCATGATTCCATGTTACATCTCACATGGTCTTATTGTCGGTTATGGTCCTATACCATATATGTATATGCTCTTTGCAATATTTATGAGTTCAACTGTATTTTTTAAATGCTTTGATCATTATGGTTTTCCCATGACTCTACCCATTCTGTAATATCATGTATGTTAACTGATTATTGCATCCTATGATTTATATTGCATGTCATGCCCATATAGTATATTTAAATGTACTAACACATATTATTGCCTACATTGTCTCATAATGTAAGGGTTGAGGATCACATTCACACACGTGACTACTTGAGCTTCCATACTAGTGGAGTTTTGGTGAATCATCATCTATCGAGCACTCGTTATGAGTTGTTTCCTTTCTAAAATAATATGTTATATATGTATTGAGTGTGATCTACGGACTTCTTAGCACCCACCCATATTAAAGTAGTAAAGGCATTATTAGACATATGTTGTAGAGTCTATGTAGTCAAGTTTATATCTATCTTATGATTCATGATTCATATTCTTCCTATATTATTTCCACGTTTACTTTACCTTATGTATGATCATGATATGTCAAGAGGCTTGATTTAATCAATTCGGGATTTTGATCGCCGCATTACGACTAAGCCCTTGGTCTGGTCATCACAAAATTAGGATTAGAGCACACAGTTTAAGATGTCCTAGGGAGTCCAACATGCTACATTAAGTAGAGTCATATTCATGGTTGTGAAGAACATCATATGTATGAATAAGAGGCTATGAGGCGATTTAGGCAATTATCACTTCTTTTATTATGTATGTCATGCGATAGAGTCTACACTAAGACTTTCTTTCCCTAACGATTGTCCCTTGAGATTTTTAGAAATGCCTCCAAGAAGAGAACCTATACAAAGAGTGGTCAATGCTAACGAGGACCAAGTTCCTCCAGTCCCTCAAGATATTGGTCCCCTACCTGACCAAGTAACTAATGCAGAGTTTCAGATCGCTCTTACCATGCTAGCCTAAGTTGTGGCCAACCAAGGGGTTTTGGTTCTTCCTAATGACCCCATTCCGACTTATAGATTTAAGTACTTTTTAAGAATGAATTCTCCCGAGTTCCATTATTCGAAAGTTGATGATGATCTTTAAAAGTTCATTGATGAAGTCTATAAGATAGTGAGTATTATAGGGTTGAACTCAAAAGAGAAAGACAAGTTGGTGGCTTACCAACTCAAGGGTGTTGCTCAATTTTGGTATACTCAATGGAAGTTAGAAGGAGTAGATGAAGGTCCCATTGAGTGGGAAGCCTTCAATATTGCTTTTCTCGATCACTTCTTCCCTCTTGAGCTAAGGGAGGAAACGATGTTGGAGTTCATTAATCTTAGGCAAGGCAATATAGGTATTAGGGATTATTCCCTCAAGTTCACCAAGCTATCCAAGTATGCTCCTTCATTGGTTGTCCATCCACGTTCCTAAATAAGCCAATTTATATCAAGGGTATCCGACTTAGTTGCAAAAGAATATCGTACCGCTATTCTTATTAAGAAAATGGACATGTTTCAACTCATGACTTTTGCCAAGAAAATTAAAGGAGAGAAATCGATGAGAGACTCTTTGGGCCCTGTATGAAAGTCGTTTCTCAAATGCTAAGACAAGTTCGGGAAAGAATTTTGATAAACATAGGGTATCATACCCTAAGGTTAAAGGTGGTGGTGTGAATGCTAGTACCTCCACTATTCAAAAAATTGCTACGTGTGGAAAGAATCATGGAGGAAGGTGTTTGATGGGAAATGGATGCTTTAAATGGATGTGTTAAGGTGTGCCATAAGCAATACAAGTGCCCTCAGGCTGCTAACAAAGGTAGAGAAGGTTGTTCTCAACGCCAAGTAGCCCAATGAGGCCAAGTGCAATAAGGTACAAAAGCTCAACCAAATGGTGACCAATGCAACAATGGATTATATGCTCTTCATGCTAGGAAATATGTGGATGAGACTCCCGATGTTGTCACGGGTCTTTAACTTTGAGGTTTATGCGTTGCCTGATCTAGGTTCCAACTTGTCTTTTGTTACACCTTACCTTGCTATGAGATTTGATGTGTGCCTCGAAGTGTTGTTAGAGCCTCTTTCGGTTTATACCCCTATTGGTGATTCAGTGTTGGACAAGAGAGTTGATAGATATTGTCCTATGTCGATCTTGCATAAAGTTATCCCTTGTGATCATGTTGAACTTTACATGATCGATTTTGATATTATTCTTGGTATGGATACATGCCTCTTATGTATCCATTGATGTAGGATCCGTAGGGTCAAGTTTCAATTTCCTATTAAGCCTATTCTCGAATGAAAGTGTAATTATTTAGTGATTAAGGGTCAATTCATCTCATGTATTAAGGCCCAAAAAATTATATCCAAAGGGTGCATCTATCACAAAGTGCAAGTTAGGGATGTTGATTCCGAACCTCTTACTCTTGAGTCCGTCCCAATAGTTAATGAGTTTCCAAATGTGTTTCTCGATGACATGCCCGGTGTTCCTCCTAAAAGACGAATTGACTTTGGCATAGATTTCCTTCCCGAGACTCAACCTATTTCTATTCCTCCTTACCATATGGCTCTGGCGGAACTTAAGAAGTTGAAAGAGCAATTGAAGGATTTGGTAGATAAAGGTTTTATAAGGCCAAGTATTTCACCATGGGGTGCTCCCTTGTTGTTTGTTAGGAAGAAAGATGTCACGACCCAACCTAGAACCTAGTGGTAACACAACAATCGAAATCCTGAAGAGGCTCCAACCAAGCCTCTTGACATATCATAAATCATACATAAGGTAAAGTAAGTGCGAAATCAACTTAATTCTGCATATTATTCTTCTTTCTTAGTTGAAGTTCCTATTTTGGTTGTTTCTTTATTTCCTAATGGGACTAAGAAAAGGAGACGAATATAGCTAAACAACTGCAACATAAAGAATGAAAATCCAAAAGTCAAGGTGCATAGTGTATAAGAGAGTCTAAACCATGAATCATTAATAGAAAATGAAACTTGACAACATAGACTCAAACATTTGTCCAACTAATGCCTCTAATCCCGAACATGGGAGGAGTATAAGAGATGTCCCTATCTCACTCTCAAAATGAAGGAAATAAAAGTCTTTAAGAGAAGAAAAAACTCATAACCACCCTTTATGGATGAGGACTCACCAAAACTTCGCCGTAGGATCTAAGCTAACCACGTGGATTGATACGATCCTCAACCTCAATCCCTACATTATTTCATAATGTAGGCCTCCAATATGCGTTATTACTTTTGAATATACTAAGTATGAGGGCATGCCATGTAATGTAAATCATATGATGCAATAATCAAGTAAAGTGCATGATAAGATTAGATAAGTAAAGTAATGAGAGAATCAAAATGATCAAAGTATTTGAAAGTTATAGTTAAAATCATGATAGTACATAAGAGATAATACATATGTGGGATAGAATCATAACCGACAAAAACATCATGCGAGTTATAACATAGAATCCCAATGTCTCCTCATACAATGGAAGAAAGGGGAATCTACTTGCCAAAGTAGACTCTACCCTACTAGGTGGGTCATGTACATACGCTATATACGGATAAACTAGCTAAGATATGAAGGCAACCTATGGTGGCACATACTTTAAGAGACATGAGGTTACGACTATGGCTATTGGAAGGGCCTCCACCTCTATTCCATTCGGTGTTAAGTCACATCCCATGGAATACATTAACATAGTAAACACATTTACCATATATCATAACTTGTTCATAAACTTCATAATTTATAGAATAAGCTCATTTCATAACATAATTACAATGTGACAATTGTCCTTTCATCATTGCATATCATACTTGCATAATTAATATAATTAGGTCGCATGTCACCACATAGGGTCCTAAGTCACCTTTCTTGGGGAAAACTCCAAAACTAGGGTTCCAAAAAGAACATACTTGGAATTCATGATCATAATTCATACTTGAATTTATAATAAAACTCATATACATAGTCAACTTTAATGAAAGTCATGATAATACCTTAATATCATTAGATTCATATTCATACTTCATAATATGATCATAGAAAATAGGTTTCATGCATAGGCAATAGTAATTCAACTTAAAATCATGTAATTCATGTAGAAACATGAATATATTGATCATATATAATGATTAAACAACAATTAAAATAACTCAATACAATTCATAAAACTAGGGTTACGGACCATATTGAAATTCTTGAGTTTTTGAGTAGACACCTTAAGACTCCATGGGTGAAAGGGACCCATGGATAAATACCTACCTACCTTTTTCAATTTGACCTTAAAATTGAAAAAGAAGTCTCGTTCTTGAATAAACCCTAGCCAAGCGTAATAAAGAAGATAAACCCTTGAATGTTCTTTAAGAGAAAAGTCTTGAAATTGATTCGGAGTTAATGAGGGAAAAGAATAGGTCTAGAAGTATTCAGGATATTTTCGTACTGAATCTAGTCCAAATAATGTCCACATACATTAATAAAAGAATAAGGAAAATACCAGAGTGCACCTAATTATACTCTAGGTGGAATACCCCACGGAGGGCCCATCACGGTCCATGGTGCTAACCATGACACATGGTGGGGTTTGTGTTGATTGACTTGGAAATTGGAAATCTGATGCCACAGGCGAAGGTTTCAGAACTTCCTCCATGGGACCCTTTACGGTCCATGGAGTACTCCACGGTTTGTGGACCAAGAACTTGGTGTAGGCTCTGTAGGGTGACTTATAGCACTGACCACCATGGAACCCACCACGGTCCAGGAAGATCTACATGACCCATGCTGGCCAATCATGGTCCTAGACGTGGGATATATTTTTAGGTCTCAGGGGAGGGGTCGCCACAGATGGCTTCATGGCCTTTGGTGCTTACCACGGTCCGTGGTGCCTATGTCATGGACCTCACCTTGCAAAAGTAAACCTCAGGGTCACCACCACGGTGTTTTACAATGAGTCTTGATGCTTTGAACGGCCTAGGATGGCCTCCGTGGCCATCACCTAGTGCCAAAATTGCAGCTTTTCAGTAATTACATATCTTGATCCTCGTATTCAGACTTTCCAAATTTTGGGGTCTTACAATATCTCCCCCTTGGAAATATTCATCCTTGAATGGGACTCAAGCTAGCATGAATGGAATAGAAAAGGAACATAGCTACCTAACATGAATGCAAAACATCGCAATAATGCATAAAACATGAAATCTCTAATCTAAAGTCAAAACATAACTTTAAAACTCACTTCATGAACATAAATCCATATGAAACCATAAAAATAACTAAAATACATGATTTGGGCTGATTGGATCATAAAGGAGCTAAATACTTTCACTAGGCACAGAATAAAAGAGATGAGGATCTCGGGACATCATATTAGCTTCGACCTCCCATGTAGCACCGTAAATCTCTTGATTCCTCCATAACACTTTAACAAAAGCTATTTCTTTGTTTCTTAACTTTCTCACTTGCCTATCCACAATCTCAATCGGAACCTCTTGATAAGAAAGACTCTCCTTGACCTCAATGTTGTCTAATGGAACAACGGAGATAGGATCATATATAAACTTCCTCATTAAAGACACATGAAATGCTGGATGCACCGATGCCAAATCTGAAGGCAAATCCAACTCATAAGCTACTTTACAAATTCACCTCAAAATCTGGTATGGGCCAAAATAACGGGGACTTAGCTTTCTCTTCTTACCAAAATGCATAACACCATTCATTGGTGAAACTTTTAAGTAAACCCAATCATTGACTTCAAATTCTAGTTCCCTTCTTCTCATATCTGAATAGGACTTTTGTTGGCTTTGGGCCATTTTAAATCTCTCTCTAATGAGTCTAACTTTCTCCATAGCCTCAAATACCAACTTGAGTCCTATTAAAGCAACTTCACCTACCCCAATGCTAGAGTTATAACTGTTATTATAAGCAAACTCTAATAATGGAAAATGGTCATCCTAATTTCCTCTAAAATCAATCACGCATGCTCTTAACATATCCTCTAACATCTTAATGGTACATTCAGCCGAACATTCCATTTGTGGATGAAAAATGGTACTAAGTTTCACTTGTGTACCTAGACCCTTTTGGAAAGATCTCCAAAACTAGGATGTAAACTAACTACCTCAATTAGAAATGATAGAGAATGGAACACCATGAAGCTTGGAAAACTCTTGGATATACAATGTAGTATAGTCCTCGGCTAAACATGAGGTCTTAAGATGGAGAAAATAAGATGACTTAGTCATTTTGTCAACTATTACCTAAATAGAATCATGATGTCTATGAGTATGAGGCAAACCAGTAACAAATTCCATATTCAAGTCTTCCCACTTCCAAGTAGGAATCTCAATGTCTTGAGCCAAACCTCCTAATTTTTGATTCTCAACATTCACTTGTTGGAAATTTAGACACTTAACCACAAATTCTGCAATATCTCTTTACATGGAATTCCACCAGTACACTTTCCTCAATTCTCAATACATGTGTATGGAATCGAGATGTAGAATAGCACGAACTGTGAGCCTAGGCCAATATCATGTTTCTCAAGCCATCAACATTTGGTACACACAATCGATCTTCATATCCCAAATCACCACTTTCTTTAATTCAAGAAAAGTGGGATCATCATCTTTCTCTGCCTTTACCTCTGCCACCAGAGAGGACTCAGAACCATTTTGAACAACAATACCACATTTTTCAGAATCAACCAATCGAACACCACATCGACGTAATTGATGTACATTCCAAACTAGCTTTTTTTTTTCCATCCCCAATATGAGCAACATTGTTCATGGATAATCAACTAACAGAACCCGACAACCATATTTATCTTACCTAATACACGCATGTCATAATCCTTCAATAGTTCAATCCACCTACTCTGTCGAAGGCTCAAGTCTTTTTGAGTGATCAAATATTGTAAACTCTTGTGATCGGTGAAAACGTCTACATGGATACCATAGAGATAGTGTCTCCACAATTCCAAAGCAAATATATTTGTCACAATCCAACCTCGTAGGAAGCGACTGGGGTCCGACCTGGACCCCCATATACGTATCTATCAGTTATAGTCAAGTTTAATTATGTGTGATGTGATACTATACACAAAAATCCCAATGGGTTAAAAAAAATTCAGATATATGTAGCCCCTTTCATTTGTACCATATCATGAAAGGGCACACAAGGCAATAAGGTTGTTGTAACATAAAAATATTTACAGTGCAATATACTGGCATAGCTGAAACAAACTTATAAAAAACCCACATACACATGTCTACAGACCTCTAAGAGTTATAAACGGTAATATATAGCGGGACAGGGCCCCCGCCGTATCCCTGAATAAATAAATGCCGACATCAAATTACCAACACATGGAGCTAGGCTCCATAATAGTGGAATGGAGCCTTTCAAAAATAGCTGAGTGGAAATCCTAAGATGGAGGATCTCCGAAATGAACTTCTACACCTACGGGCATGAAACACAGTCCCCTGGAAAATGGAGGGTCAGTACGATATATGTACTTAATATGTAAAGCATAATGCATCATAACTGAGTAACAACTAAAATAGGGATGTAAGAAACAAATATAACATTTAACAACTCACTGTACTTGCATCTTAGGACATATAGTCATATACATTCTCATACACTGTACCCGGCCTTCTAATGAACTCGGTGTTCTTACATCATCATATACAGCATCATACCATCGTATACGGTATCATCTCATATATTACGAATACATTATTATATTTTCATACGCATGCCTATATATTGTATCCTGCCCTTTAGTGAGGGACTCGGTAAACCATCATACTATTATAATAATCATACCATCATATATTGTACCTGACCTTTTATGGGACTCGTTCGTACCCGGCCCTTTATGGGGCTCGGTCATACCCAGTCCTTTATAGGACTCGATCGTACCTAGCCCTTTATGGGACTCGGTGAATAATCATATCATCGTATATCATACCCGGCCCTTTATGGGACTCAGTCATACCCAGCTCTTTATGGAACTCGGTGAAAGATATATTAACAGCATGCATGATTAGAATAGTGAGTAACCATATGCAATTAACTCATCATCTGAGACTCGATATAACATTCGTCATGAACTATCATTTGAGGATCAAAATGATCATCATCTCAAGTCTCCTATAAAGGCCATTACGGGCTATATCAAATGGAGTCTCATGAATTATAGACTTGCATCAAGATAATGCTACACATCTTATGCAATCAGAGATATTTATCATCACAGAGTGTTTAGAAATAAGAGCTTACGTACTTAGTTACTTCTCAACATATAGAAGGCTCGAGAGTAGTAGTTCAACTACTTTAGGACTTTTAGCATTCAAGTTAGGACTTCTAGCATTCAGGAGTGAACACGAGTCACGAGTTATGTCCAAAACTTATGGATAGAACTCCCTCCAAACTCATATCATATATCAATTCACTTACATTCATGACATTCCAAAAGAAAGGAGAGATAGGCTTTATGTATACTGTTTTTCAACACGTAAAAGACTTGAAAGGCAACAACTCAACTATTGCAGGAGTTTTTATATCAAGCTGTGGATAACAATTAGGAATCATACTAGGGTTTCTATGAATGTAATTACCCCCACATTTCATATATCAATTATATATGGCTAAGACATGCCAAGAGAAAACAAGGATAGCTTTACATACCTTTTATCGCGTAATCGTAACCACTCTTGCTTCGTCGCCTTATGGATTTATTTAACACGAAGGTAGTACTAACATTAATAAACTGCAACTTTCCAGTTCCTCAAACTATAACCAAGCATCCATAGGAATCATTTCCTTATGTGCCTTTCTCAAGTAGTTTATTAATCGGTTAAGAAGTTGACGGACAACTCGCTTAAAACTCCAAACAACTCGCTTAAAACTACGATACCAAAATAGGGCTATTAATCTCTATTTCGTAAAACCTTTTACCACACGAAATGGAGGGTCATGTGGCTCCAACCAGAAGCACCCAAACCTCTTTTGACCCATTTTACATCCCTGCAAAACACCATAAAATCATCTCTAAAGACAACGCCACAATCACAACAACATATACAACCTTAACAATTTTAACTCGGCTAGAACGACTTCAATTTCGTTCGCTTACAACGTCCATCATACTTATACATTTTTCCTACTCCCAACATTATGTAAAAAATGTAATACATTCCATAACAATATTATTAACTCCACTTTGAAAGGAAAGACCTTACCTTGTCCAAAACTTGGCAAAACTAGCCTCGGAAGTTCCCTTAATGTGCTAAAACTTAGTGGATTGTTTATATCACTTCTTTGCTGCCACAAAATAACATTTTACATTATCAAAACCTTCCTTTCATCATAGTATACCATAGATAATTAATTCACAGAACAACATTGGAGAACTCACCTTATTTTCCTCCAAGTCGTAGCTGTCTTTCTTTTTCTCTAACGTTTTTTCCTCTGTTTTTTTGGCTAAGTGCAGCTGAAGAATGAGTTATATTTCATATTAAAACACATATATACACCTTCTAAGGATGTGACATATGGAATACCATGTGGCATCCCCCTAGGGTGCCACCGCAATCATGCGCCCACTCTTTTGCTGCCACCTACTTAGTCCAAGTAGGTGCATCACCTTATTGCTTTCGAGTAGGTGCTATGCCTCCTTTCATCTATTTTGTGGGTTCCTAATCTCGTCTTACTGTAGGATCCTATATAATCCTTGCTACGGAAGCTCAATATATACTCTAGTAGCTTAAATATGTAAGACGTCCCAGTTGGTAGCTTACGCAAGTAATTCAAGTCCCACGACTTGCTATTTTGGCCCCCAACTCATTTCAAATTCTTATAGACCTATTTCCAACCTTTACTCTTATGGGGCCTCATGTCCTCCCTTTCTTAGAGATATTTTATAATGTTATGGATAACTTGGGTCATAAGACAACATTTAAGAAGCTTAAGGAGACGTTCTGAAGAACAAGGGTACGATATGTAACATCCTTCCCACCTTTAGAACATTTGTCCTCGAATGTTAACTAGTGTCATAAGGTCTTACGAGTGCTTAAGGATTCCTCGATACTAGTTGCCATCCATAGGCCTCTTATTAACCCATATAATAAATTTAAGAGGGTAGATTACTTGTAGGCATAGGGAATAGGTACGTATATTTCTTTTCAATTTTTTTTTGGCTTTCCAGGTCATCTCTTCTGTATGCTCATTTAGTCACACACTTTGATGAGAGTCACGTCCTTAGTTTGCAACCCTCTGATCTGCCGATCCAAGATGGCGATAGGTTATTCCTCGTAGGATAACTACTTTTTTATGTGGACCTCATCCACATGGAATATTTTAGGAAGGTTGCTTATATACTTGCGGAGCATTGATCCATGAAAATTGAATATGTTACTACAAATTGGGTGGTAGGTCCAACTTATAGGCAATTTTACCTATTCTACGAATGATCTGATAAGGGCCCAGTTTTTTTTTCTTCTCAAGTCCCATTACACCTTGCACTGATGATGCTTTCACGAATACCCAATCCTTAATTTCGACCTCAAAAGGTTGATGTCGATTATCTGAGTATGACTTCTATCAATTTTAGACTATTAATAGGTTCTCCTGAATGAGATTCACTTTATCAATAGCTTGTTGGCTCATGTTCAGGCCCATTAGTGTACCTTCATTAACCTTAAACCAACCAACGGGTGCTCTGCCATACGAAGCTTTTTATGATGCCATTTGGATGCTATTATAAGCAGCTTCAATAAGTGACAAGTGATCCCTTTAGCTACCTCTGAAGTTAATAATGCAGGCCCACAACATATTTTCTATTTGCATAGTGTGCTCAGCCTGTCCATTAGTCTGGGGGTAAAATGTGGTACCAAGATTCACCTATGTTTCCTGGAAGTTAGTTATAAATTGAACTTCCCTGTCTGAGGTAATAGATGTGGGGACTTCATGAAATCCCACTATTACTCTGATACACAGTCTTGTATAGTCCTCAGTTGACTATATAGTCTTAACTAGAGGAAATGGGCTGATTTTGTCAGCCTATCTACAATAATCTATATGAACTCATACTTTCGTAGAACTCGGGGTAAGCCTGTATTATAATCCATATTAATTTCTTTCTATATCCAAGTCAGGATGTTTATCTCCCGTAATAGGCTACCAAGATTCTGATGCTTAACTTTATTTAGGTTGTCATACAATTTCTTTTAAAACAACTTGTAACACTCTAGGCGTATCCTACTGCACTTTTACTAAGATCTTCTTTCTAGTTCTCTTACCATGCATCATATTACACCCTTTACATGAACATGTATAAGATCTTAAAGCAATTCGGAAGATGTCTTGGCATCGCCATACTAGTCTTCATGTAAACCCATATCGTTTCTTACTTTCTTTAGCTAATGTCAGTGCTCTACTCTGGCCTTTGTCCTTAATACCGATAATATCTTACTAGTTTTGCCTTAAACCATCTCATACCTTTCTTTAATGTATTCAAACTATGGAAATCACCTTGCTACTACTAATTTCTTATTATCTTTATCAAGTAATTGCTTGATATCACTCTTAGAATACTAATATTTATAGGTTGCATAACTATTCTTGTACAATTCTCATAACGTGCGTTCAATTCCAATCATAGTCTGTCCTTTTCTTGGCTTACTCTGCTTTACGTAGGTCATTGTATTAGCATGCACTTACAGTGTCTTTTGCTGCTTGTATATCACAATACTAGTAGTTAGTAACTCTGTTACTAACATCTTACCTTTAATCAAATATAGCCTTACTATCCTTTACAATGTCTCTAAGTTACTCATTATTAGTCATTTATTAAATCCATCCCTTTTTGTATGCATCCCTCCTCTGTATTTCTTTCTATCTTAAATCTGCATGCAGAAAATGCCAACAATGCCTCACAGGGCCAATATATATATTCATATCATATCATATCGCAGCCACACAAGTCTTCCAATATCAATAATAGTATAAAATGATTGACTCACCTCGTGTGTCCACTCGAACTGCACATGTCTACTTTTCCTTTCACTTTTCAATTTTACATGTTGATTGTATTTCCACACCTTACCTGACAATCTCCTACATGCCTTTGCTTACCTGTATGCTCTATAACTTCCAATATCGTTAATTACTTTGTTCTATCGATGCTGTCCTTCTACTAAAATCACACGTTAGTATGAGAAATTTCATTCCCTATGACTCGGCTCTATCGTATGATCTTAGATATGAAAGAAAGTAACATCCTATATTGCATATAGCCTCCTATTTATAAAAGATAAGACTCTACTAGACACGGTATGTAGACACTCCGAGGAAGAACTGCTCTGATACCACTTCTGTCATGACCCAACCCCATAGGCCACAACTGGGATCCAACCTGGACCCCCGTATATATATCTATCAGCTATAGTTAAGTTTAACTATGTGTAATGTGATACTATACACAAAAACCCCAATGGGTCAAAACGTTTTTAGGTACATGTAGCCCCTTTCATTCGTACCATATCATGAAAAGGCACGCAAGCCAACAAGACTGTTGTAACATAAAAACATTTATAACCTACATACACATGTATACAAACCTCTAAGAGTTATGAATGGTAGCATATGGCGGGACAAGGCCCCCACCGTACCCTTAAATAAACAAATGCAGATATCAAATGACCAGCACCAAAAGCTAATCTCCATAACAGTGTAGCCCTTCCAACATAGCTGAGTAGAAATCCTAAGCTGTAAGATCTTCGAAATGAACATCTGTACCTGCGGGAGTGAAACACAACCCCCCGAAGAATAGGGGGTCAGTACGGTATAATTACTGAGTATGTAAAGCATAACGCATCATAACTGAGATAACAATTAAAATAGGGATGCAGGAAACAAATATAACATTTAACAACTCACTATACCTGCATCTTAAGACATATAGTCATATACATTCTCATACACTGTACCTGGTCCTCTAGTGAACTCGGTGTTCTCATATCATCGTATATGGCATCATACCATCTTATATGGCATCATCTCATATGTTACAAATACATTATATATTTTCATATGCATACCTTTATTCTGTATCCGTCCCTTTAGTGAGAGACTCGTTAAACAATCATACTATTATAATAATCATACAATCATATATCGTACCTGACCCTTTATGGGACTCGGTCGTACCCGACCCTTTATGGGGCTTGGTCATACCCGGTCCTTTATGGGACTCGGTCGTACTCGACCCTTTATGGGACTCGGTGAATAATCATATCATCGTATATTGTACTCGACCCTTTATGGGACTCGGTCATACCCAGCCCTTTATGGGACTTAGTGAAAGATGTATTAACAGCATGCACGAGTATAGTAGTGAGTAACCATATGCAATTAACTCATCATCTGAGACTCGGTATAACAATCGTTATGAACTATCATTTCAGGTTCAAAATGATCATCATCTCAAGTCTCCTATAAAGGCCATTAGGGGCCATATCAAATGGATTCTCAGGAATCATAGACTTGCATCAAGATTATGCTACACAGCTTATGCAATTAGAGATATTTATCATCACAGAATCTTTAGAAATAGGATCTTACGTACTTAGTCACTACTCAACATATAGAAGGCTTGAGGGTAGTAGTTCAACTACTTTAGGACTTTTATCATTTAGTTTAGGACTTCTAGCCTTTAGGAGTGAACATGAGTCATGAGTTATGTCCAAAACTTATGGATGGAACTCCCTCAAAACTCAGAACATATATCAATTCACTTACGTTTAATACATTCCAAAAGAAAGGAGAGATAGGCTTTACGTATACTGCTTTTTAAGATGTTGAAGACTTGAAAGGCAATAACTCAACTATTACAGGGGTTTTCATATCAAGCAGTTAATAAGAATTACGAATAATACTAGGGGTTTTATAAATTGAATTACCCCCACATTTCATATATCAATCACATATGGCTAAGACATACCTAAAGAAAACAAGGATAGCTTTACATACCTTTTATCGCGTAATTGTAACCACTCTTGCTTCGTCGCCTTCTGAACCTATTTAACATGAAGGTAATACTAACATTAATAAACTGCAACTTTCTAGTTCCTCAAACTATAACCAAGAATCCACAGGAATCATTTCCTTATGTGCCTTTCTCAAGTAGTTTATTAATTGATTAAGAAGTTGACGGACATCGGGCAGCACTTCCCCTATAACTTGCCATATCCGAACTTCCAATTACATACTTAATTACTACAGCCAACAAAAAACCACAATCATCATCTCATATACAAGTAAACTACTTCAATTTTACCCAACACAAACTCCAAACAACTCGCTTAAAACTACGATACCAAAATAAGGTTATTCATCTCTATTTCGTAAAACCTTTTACCACACAAAATGGAGGGTCATGTGGCTGCAACTAGCATAAACCAAACCCCTTTAGACCCATTTTAAGCCCTGCAATACACCATAAAACCATCTCAAAAGACAACGTCACAATCATAACAACACTATACAACCTTAACAATTTTAACTCGGCTAGAACGACTTCAATTTCGTTCGCTTACAACGTCCATCATACTTATACCGTTTTCCTACTCCCAACTTCATGTAACACATGTAATACATTCCATAACAACATTATTAACTCCACTTTGAAAGGGAAGACCTTACCTTATCCAAAACTTGCCAAAACTAGTCTCAAAAGTTCCCTTAATGTGCTGAAACTTAGCGGACTATTTATATCACTTGTTTGCTGCCACAAAATGAAATTTTACATTATAAACACCTTGCTTTCATTATAGTGTACCGTAGATAATTAATTCATGGAACAAAATCCGAGAACACAACTTATTTTCCTCCAAGCCGTGGTTGCCTTTCTTTTTCTCTAACGTTTTTTCCTCTCTTTTTTTGGCTAAGTGCAGCTGAAGAATGAGTTATATTTTAGCTTAAAACACATATATACACCTCCTTAGGATGTGACATATGGAAGACCCTCAGGGTGACACGTGGCAGCCTCCTAGAGCACCACCTTAATCATGCACCCACTCTTTTGCTGCCACGTAGCAATGTGGGACCCACCTTAAGTAGGTTTGTCACCTACTTAGTCCAAGTAGGTGCATCACCTTCTTTCTTCCGATTAGGTGCTACACCTCCTTTTGTCTCTTTCGTGGGTTCGTAATCTTGTCTTACTTTAGGAGCCTATGCAATCCTTGCTACGAAAGCTCAGTATATACTCTAGTAGCTTTATTATGTAAGACATCCCAGTTGGTATCTTACACATGTAAGTCGAGTCCCACGACTTGTTATTTTAGCCCCTAACTCATTTGAAATCCTTATAGACCTATTTCAAACCTTCACTCTTATGGGGCCTCACGTCCTTCCTTCCTTAGAGATATTTGATAATGTTATGGATAACTTGGGTCACAGGAGAACTTTTAAGAAGCTTAAAAAGACGTTCCAAAGCACAAGGGTACGTGGTATAACAACCAACACCGCCAATTCCAAGTCATAAGTTGGGTAATTTTCTCATGTGTCTTGAGTTGTCTTGAAGCATAAGTTATCACTTTTCCATTTTACATTAGCACATAACCAATACCAACTCGTGAAGCATCATAATGCACAACAAAACTACCAGAGCCTTCTGGTAAAGTCAACACTGGAGCGGAGATAAGTCTATCCTTCAAGTCTTTGAATCTTTTCTCACATGCCTCGGAGCATTGGAATTTAGCCTTATTTTAGTGAAAGCAGTCAAAGGCAATGTAATTGAAGAGAAACCTTCCACCAACCATCTATAATAACAAGCTAAACCTAGAAAACTCTGAATATCAGAAGGACTTAACAACCTCAGTCTTTTTTGGATCAACCATAATTCCTTCTCCGGAAATAATGTGACCAAGAAAAGTGACTGACCTCAGCCAAAAATCACATTACCTAAACTTCGCATATAACTGACGGTGCTTGAGAATTTGCAACACAACCCTCAAATGATTGGGATGCGTTTCCTCATTCCATGAGTAAATCAAAATATCATCAGTAAAGATGATCACAAACATATACAAGTTCTGCCTAAACACCCTGTTTATCAAATTCATAAAAGCTGCAGGGGCATTTGTTAGTCAAAAAGACATAACTAAAAATTCTAAGTGACCATACCGAGTTCTAGAACACGTCTTTGGAATGTCACCCTCCCTCACTTAAAGTTAGTGATAACCCGAATGGAGGTCAATCATTGAAAAGTAGTTCAATCCTTGAAGTTGATCAAACAAATCATCAGTACTTAAGATTGGATACTTATTCTTAGTTATGACCTTATTCAATTGTCGATAATAAATACACATTTGAAGTGACCTATCTTTCTTCCTAACAAATAACACGGGAACACTCTAAGGTGACATGCTTGGCCTTATAAAGCCCTGATTTAACAAATCCTTCAATTGTTCTTTCAAATCCTTAAGTTCTTTGTGAGTCATACAGTAAGGTGAAATTAAAATAGGCTACATGTCGGGTAAGAGATCAATACCGAAGTGTATTTCCCTTTTGGGAGAAATGCCTAGTAGATCTTCTGGAAAATCTTCTAAAAAGTCATTAACAACTACAAAATAAGTCAAGAGTGGGAGTCTCAGAGTTAGTATCTCTAACCTGAACTAGATTGTAGATGTAACCCTTGGAAATCATTTTCCATGCTTTAATATATTAGATGAATCGAACTTTAACCATTGAATCATTACCCTTCCATTCGAGAATAGGCTTATTACGAAACTAAACCTTGACTCTATGGGTTCTAATCAATGGTTGCATAAGAGGCATGTAACAAATCCATACCAAGAATGATACAAAAATAGGTAATGTCAAGTTCAACAGCATCACAAAGGATAACTTTATGCTAGACAGACATTGGACACTTTCTATGGATTCTTTCTGCCATAACCGACTCACCTACTAGAGTATAGATGGAAAAAGGCTCAATCAACATTTTGGGGCTAACATCAAATGTCATAGCGACATAAGGAGTAACAAAAAACAAATTTGCACTCGGATAAAGCAAGGAATAAACATTATAATAAAAGAGCTGTAACATATCGATAACAACATTAGGAGTCTCCTCCACCCCTTGCCTACCATAAAGAGCATAGAACTGGTTATTGCATTGACCACCCTTACGTGGAGCTTGGGTACCTTGTGGAGCTTAGCCACATTGAGCAACCTTTTTTGGACAATGACCTTTACTGCCCTTGTTGTAACATGAGGGCACTTTTATTGACTATGTCCCATTTTACCACTTCCGTAGCAAGCACCCATTCCCTTCAAATATCTCCCTCCATGATTCTTTTTACATTTTGCAAACTTGGGAAATGAAGAGATAGAAGCATTTACACCTTCTCCTTGAGCCTTAGGGTATGACACCCTATCATTCACAAATATCTTCCCCAAACTTTTTCCTTGGTGAGAACGACCACCACCACCATCGGACATAGCATTTTGGAACCCACCTTCATACCAAGCTCTCTTGGAATCTCTCATTCTTATCTCCTTAAATTTCTCTCCCTCAATTTTGTTCAACAAAAGTCTTAAGCTGATATATGTCCATTTCCTTGATAAGCATGGAGGTACAACATTCCTTAGAAACCATGTCAGATAACCCTAATATGAATTGACTCATTCGGGCATGTGGATTGACAATCAATGAAGTAGCATACTTGGAGAGCTTGGTGAACTAGAGGGCATAGTCCCTCATACCTATATTTCCTTTTTGATGATTGATAAACTCCAATACCTTGGCTTCAATTAGCTCAAGAAGGAAAAACCTATCAAGGAAAGCAAGTTTGAAGGACAACTCCATTTTCTCTTTTGATGACACCCCCATAATGGTCACAATCTTATAAACCTCATCAATGAATTCTTGAGGATCCTTCTCAACTTTTGAGCCATGAAACTCCAGAGGGTTCATTCTTGCAAAAATCCCACACCCTAGAAGTTGGAGTGGGAACATTAGGAGGATCCAAAACCCCTTGATTGGCCACAACTTGGGCTAGCATAGTAATAGTTGTCTAAAACTCTGCATTGGTCAGATGGTTAGGTAGAGGACTATTGTCTAAAGGAGTCGAGCGATCTTGGTCTTTATTAGCATTGTTACACCTTGGTAAAGTTTGTCTTTATAGAGGCATATTATTATAAATTGCAAAGGAAGATCATTAGGGAAGAGAAATCTTAGGGTAAACTCTGTAGCATGACATAGATAGTGAAACAATTGAGAATTTCATAAAATGTCTTATAGCCTTCTATCCATAGATCTGGTGTGCTTAAAATTCTTGAATAAGACTCATCTTGATGCAGCATATTGGACACCCTATGACATCTTAAACCTTTGCTCTTATACGAAGTTTGTTAGGACCCGACCTAGGGCCTAGTCATAACAGGATAATTGAAATACTAAAGGGGCTCCAACAAAGCCTTTTGATATTTCATAAAGCATGCTTAAGGTAAAGTAAGTGCAGAATCAATATAAGAGAGTCTAAACCATGAATCATAAATAGAGAATGTAACTTGAGAACATAGACTTAAACATTTGTCCAACTAATGCCTCTAATTATGAACATAGGTGGGGGGTAAGACATGTCCCTATCTCACCCTCAAAATGAAGGAAATATATTTCTTTGAAAGAATAAATAACTCATAAACCACCCTAGATGGATGAGGACTCACCAAGACTTCACTATACGAACTAACCTAGCCATGTGGATGGATACAATACCAACCTCAACCCCTATATTATGAAATAATCTAGGAAATAAATACGAGTTTGTACTTTTGAATTTACTAAGTATGAGAACATGACATGTAATGTAAATCATATTATGCAATGATCAAGTAAAATGCATGATAAAATGAGAAAAGTAAAGTCATGAGAGAATCACAATGATCATGAGAGAATCACAAAGACATAGTTAAAGTTATAAGAGTACATAGGAGATCATACATATGTGGGATAGAACCATAACCGACAATAAGACCATGAGAGCTATAACATAAAATCTTGATGTCTCCCCATATAGTGGAAGAAAGGGGAATCTACTTGCCAAGGTAGACTTTACCCCGCTAGGAGAGTCATGTACATATGTTATATATGGATCCACTAGCTAAGCCATGAAGACCTACGGTGGCACATAGGTTAAGAGATATGAGGCTGCTACTAAGGCTTTTGGTATAGCCCCCACCTCAAGTCCACTCCTTACTAAGTCAAATCCCATAGAATCCATAACATGGTAAACATACTTAGCATATATCATAACTTGTTCATAAACTTCATAATTTATAGAATAGCTCATTTCATAACATAATTGCAATATGAGAATTGTGCTTTCATCATTAAAATCATACTTGCATAATTCATATAATTAGGTCCTAGGTCACCACATAATTCCCTAAGTCACCATTCTTCATATCTTGCATAAAATTCATATCGTTATCATACTTGTAATTAATGATCAGAATTCACACTTGAATTTAGAATAAAACTCATATACGTAGTCAATTTGAATGAAAATCATGATAATACCTTGATATCATTGGATTCATATTCATACTTCATAATATGATAATAGACAATAGGCTACATTTATAGAAAATCATAATTCAACTTCAAATCATGTAATTTATGTAGAAACATACTTCTAATAATTAGTTATAATGATCAAAACACAATTGAACAAACCAATGCAATTCATAACACTAGGGTTACAAACCCAATTGAAATTCATGAGTTTTTGAGTAGCAACCTTAGGACTCTATGGGTGAAAGGGACCCATGGATTAATCCCTACATACCTTGATTGAATTTTCTTTAAGAATTTAAAAAGGAGACTTGTTCTTGAAGAAACTCTAGTCAAACTTTATGAAGAAGATGAACACTTGAATTATCCTTGTGAGAGAAGTCTTAAAGTTGATTGGGAATTAATGAGGGAAAGGAATAGATTTAGAATTATTTAGGATATTTTCATACTGAATCTAGTCCAAAAAGTGTCCACATACATTAATGAAAAAATAGGGAAAAAACTGGAGTACTCCTCATTAAAATGTAGCTGGAACTCCCTATAGATGGTCCATCATGGTCTGTGGTGCTCACCATAGCCCGTGGTGGTGTCAGTGATGATTTACGAGGAAATTGGTAATATGAAATTACAGGGGAAGGTTTCACAACTTCCTCCATGGCACCCTTCATGGTCCATGGAGTACACCATGGTCCATGGACCATAGGTGTGGTGCAGTCCATGTAGGACTGAGAACCACCGAACCAATCATGGTCCATGAAGAGCTACAAGGCCCACAGTGTCTAGTCGTGGTCCTAGCCTTGGGAACATGTTTTGAGGTTATAGGGGAGGGGTCACCATGGAGGGCTTCACGGCCTGTGATTCTCACCACAATCTGTGGCACCTTGGCGTGGACCTTACCTTGCAGGAGTAAACCTTAGGTTCACCACCATAGTAGATCCCCACGAGGCATGGTGCTTTGCACAGCCTGTGATGGCCTCCATTTTAATCACCTAGTACAAAAATTGCAATTTTTTTTAGTAATTCTATATTTTTATCCTCATTTTTAGAATTTTCAAATTCCAACGCTTACAAAAGATGGATCTCTCTGAATGTGTATTGATTAGAGACAATTGAATAAGGTCACCTTAAATAAAAAGTATCTAATTCTAAGGATTGATGACTTGTTCGATCAACTACAAGGAGCAAGTTACTATTCAAAGATTGACCTCCATTCCAGTTATCATCAACTAAGGGTAAGGGAGTGTGATATTCCCAAGATGGTGTTTCAAACATGGTATGTTCATTTTGAATTTTTAGTCATATCATTTGGACTGACTAATGCTCTCACTATCTTCATGGATTTGATTAATCCTATTTTCAAGCAATACTTTGATATGTTCATGTTCATGTTCATTGATAATATTATGATCTATTCTCGGAGTGAGAAAGAGTATGCTGATCATTTAATGATTTTGTTGAGAATTTTGAAGGACAGTTAATTGTATGCAAAGTTTAACTAGTGTGAATTTTTGTTAAGGGTAATTTGTTTCCTTGGTCACATTACTTCTGGAGAAGGAATTATGGTTGATCCAAAGAAGATTAAGGCAGTTAAGAATTGCCCTTGACCATTGACTCCTTCTGATATTTGAAGTTTCTTGGACTTAGCCAGCTATTATAAATGGTTTGTGGAAGGTTTCTATTCCATTGCCTCGCCCTTGAATTCTTTGTCCCAAAAGAAGGTGAAATTCCAATGATTTGAGGCAATGAGAAAAGCTTCTAAGACTTGAAAGATAGGCTTACCTCTACTCCATTGTTGACTTTTCCTTAAGGTTTTGATGTGTTTTTTATGTATTTCCATGCTTCAATATTGTCCTTGGTTGTGTGCTAATGAAAAATGGTAAAGTGATAGCTTATACTTCAATACAATTCAAGACACATGAGGAGAATTATCCAACTCATGACATGGAGTTGGCAGCGGTGGTATTTGCTTTAAATTTGTGGAGACACTATCTCTATTATGTCCATGTGGATGTTTTCACCGACCACAAGAGCTTTTAATATGTGTTCACTCAAAAGGACTTAAACCTTTGACAAAGGAGATGGCTTGAGCTGTTGAAGGATTACGACGTGAGTGTGCTATACTATCTAGGTAAGGGAAATATGGTTGCCAATGATTTTAGTAGGTTATCCATGAACAATGTTTCCCATATTGAGGATGAGAAGAAATACTTAGTTTAGGATGTGCATAAATTAGCCTATTTAGGTGTTCGATTAGTCAATTCAAAAGATAGTGGTATTATTATGAAAAATGGTTCAGAATTGTCTTTTGTGGTGGATGTAAAAGCAAAACAAGATAGTGATCTGGCTTTGGTAGAACTGAAGAAAGCGGTTGCCAAAAAATCCATTAAGGCTTTCTCCCAAAGTGGAGATGGTATTTTGAGATATCAAGGTTGATTGTGTGTTCCAAATATTAATGGCTTGAAAGATATGATATTATCCGAGGCCGATAGTTCGCAGTATTCTATTAATCCTATTTCCATAAATATGTATCGAGATTTGAGTGAAGTATACTAGTGGAAAGGCATAAAAAGTGATATTGTGGAATTTGTGGCGAAGTGTCGCAATTTCCAACAAGTGAAAGTTGAGCATCAAAAATAAGGAGGTTTGTCTCAAGACATTGAGATTCCTACATGGAAGTAGGAAGACTTGAATATGGACTTCGTTACAGGTTTGCCTCATACTCATAGGAAATATGATTATATTTGGGTGATTGTAGACCGAATGACTAAGTCTGCCCGTTTTCTCCCAGATAAGACTTTATATACTATCGAGGATTATGCTAGATTATATGTCTGAGAGTTGATAAAGCTTCATGGTGTTCCATCATCTATCATTTTGGATTGAGGTATGCAGTTTATAGCTTAGTATTGGAGATCCTTCAAAAAGGGTCTTGGTACCCAAGTGAAGCTTAGTACAATTTTTCACCCACAAATGGATGGTCAGGCAGAGCATACCATTCAAATATTAAAGTATAGGTTTAAGATAATGCGTGATTGATTTTAAAGGAAATCGGGATGATCATTTTCCATTAATAAAGTTTGCTTATAATGCAGTTATCACTCAAGCATTGAAATGGCTCTATTTGAGGTTCTGTATGGTAGACGGTGTATATTCTCTATCAGTTGGTTCGAGGTAGGTGAAGTTAGTTTGATAGGACCCGAGTTGGTATTTGAATCTATGAAGAAGGTTAGACTCATTAGAGAAACATTGAAAATGTCCCGAAGACAACAAAAGTCCTATTCATATATAAGATGGAGGGAACTTGAATTTGAGGTTAATGATTGGGTTTACTTAAAAATTTTACCCATGAAGGGTGTGATGCATTTTGGTAAGAAAGGGAAGTTAAGTCTCCGTTATGTTGGCCAATATCAAATTTTGAGGTGGATTGGTAAGGTGGCTTATTAATTGGATTTGCCTTAAGATTTGGCATCGGTGCATCCGGTGTTCCATGTTGCATGATTGAGAAAGTTTGTTGGTGATCCTAAATCTATCATGCCATTGGAAAACATTGAGGTTAAGGAGAGTATTTTATATGAAGAGGTTCTGGTTGAGATCTTACTCCAGCAAGTTAGAAAGTTGAGAAACAAAAAAATAGCTTCAGTTAAAGTGTTATGGAGGAATCAAGAGAACTAGGATGCTACATGGGAGTCCGAAGCTGATATGATGTCCTGATATCCTCACCTCTTTTCTTCCATGCCTAGTTAAGGTATTTATTTCCTTTATGATCAGATCAACCCAAATCACGTGTTTCAGTTGCTCTCAAGGTTTCATATGCATTAATTTTCATGAAATGAGTTTTAAAGTCATATTTTAGCTTGAGATTAAAGATTTTATGTTTTATGCATTATCGAGATATTTTGCATTCACGTTGGATTATTTTGTTCCTCTCCTATTCCATTTATGCTAGCTTGTGTCCCATTCGAGGAAGAATGTTCCCAAGAGGGAGATATTATAAGACCCCGGAAATTAGAAAGTCAGAAAATGAGCAACAAAGAATGATATCCAAGAAAACTACAGCTTTTGGTGGAGGTGGAGAACACCAAGGCCATCATTGACCGTAGTTAGCACCATGGCTCATGATGAACAACCATGGTCGAGTTTGTAAACCTCAGTCATGCAGGGAAAGAACCACGACAAGGCACCATGTAAGTTACGAAGAAAGGTGACTTAGGATCTTTAATTGGTTACTGAGGAACCTAATGACATGAATTATTCAAGTATGATATTGTGATGGTGAAAGGTTTATACTCACATTGCAAGTATGATAAGAAATTGATCTTCTCTATTAATTATGAAGCTTATGAACAAGTATACAATTATATGTAAAGTATGATTACTATGTTATATATTCCATGGGATTTGACTTAGCACCGAATGATGAATTGAGGTATGGGCTTGACCTACGGGGTCCTTATAGAAAGTTTCTTTGCTCATTACTACATGCTACCGTAGAATTGACTTTATGGAGTGGATCCACATATACTGTGTGTACATGACCCCCTCATGGGGTAAAGTCTATCATGGCAAGTATATTCCCCTTTCTTTCTTTCTTTGGGGAGATATCAGGATTCCATGTTATAGCGTGCATTATCTTATCATCGGTTATGGTTCTATCCCACATATTATATGCTCTTTACGATCTTTATGATTTCAACTATGTCTACTTTGATCATTATGGTTTTATCATGACTCTACCCATTCTTTATTATCATTTATGTTAATTTATCATTGCATCCTATGATTTATATTGCATGTCATGCCCACATACTGAGTACATTCAATCGTACTAACATAAATTATTGCGTACATTATCTCATAGTGTAAGGGTTGAGGATGATTCCCACGCGTGTTTAGTTGATCTTCCATATCGGTGGAGTTTTGGTGAGTCCTTATCTATCAAGGACTAGTTATGAGTTGTGTCATTTCTGAAAGAATTTGTTATATTCGTATTGAGGGTGAGCTGTGGACATGTCATAGAACTTGTCCGTATTAAGTAGTAAAGGCATTGTTAGATATATGTTGTAGAGTCTATATAGCCAAGTTTCCATCCTTTTTATGATTCATGATTTAGACTCTTTCTATGTTATTTCTAGTTTTTTGGTACCTTATGTATGATTATGATATGTAAAGAGGCTTTGTTGGAGCCCTTTGGGGTTTTGATCGACGTGGTACGACTAGGCTTTAGGTCAGGTCATAACATTTATTGAGTGGTTTGTCCAATTGGAAACACTCTGCTTGCCAAAACATTCACTATATCCTCATACCATGGAAATTGAGTGATATCTAAGGCCTACAATGACTCATCTAGGAACTCCTCACCTATCTGACCTTCATTGTGCACATGTGAAGAGTTCTCCAACCTAGAAAAATTGTATATAATTTTATTCTCGATACCTTTTCTATCTCCGATTTCTGGATGGAATTCTTGGAGAAATAAAATCCACAGAATGAACCTTGGCTTTGCATCCTTCTCTTTGAATAGGTACCTAATAACAACATGAGTATATACATTAAATTTTCTACCTACCAAAAACAATTTAAACTTGTTGAAGGCGAATACCATAGCAAGCATCTCCTTCTCAGTCACTTATAGTTTACCTATGCAGAATCAAGGGTCCTGCTCGTATAGTAATTGAATGGAACACCTTATCTTTTTTTTTGCAACACTGCATCCACTGCTACATCACATGAATCACACATGAGTTCAAATGGGAACTTCTAATTAGGATCAATCAAAATTAGAGCTTCAGTTAGGTTCTCCTTAAGCAATTCAAATGCCTTAACACAACGATAATCAAATTCAAATTTCACCTCTTTCTCCAAGAGACTACACATAGGTTTGACCATTTTGGAGAAGTCCTTGATGAACCTCTATAGAACCTACATGCCCAAGAAAACTTCTTACTCCTTTCACCAAAACCAGAGGTGGAAATTTCTCTATGACTTCAATTTTGGTTTCATCAACTTCTAACCCATGATTAAGAACCTTGTGGCCTAGAACGATGCCTTTTCTAACCAAGCAATCTATTTTTCCAAGTTTAGCACTAGATTCATCTCCTCACACCAAACAAGTACTTTATCCAGGTTGTGCAAACATAACTCAAAGGATTCCCTAAAGGATGAGAAATCATCCATGAACAATTCCTCAAAGTCCACCATGGCTTGAAATATAGCCATCATGCATCTCTGAAAAGTTGCAAGCACACTGCTAAATCAAAAGGGTATATACTTAAAACCATATGTGCCACATGGATATGTGAACGTAGTCTTTCCCTAATTCTGGAGAAATCATAATTTGGTTGTATTCGAAATACCCATGTAAGAAAAAAATACTCCCGTTCCGCTAACCTAACAAAAAATTTATTAATGAAAAGGGCTGGGTAGTGATCCTTTCTAGTGGCCTCCTTCAATTAGTGGTATTCCATGCAAAGCAACCAACCACTAAATGTTCTCATGGGATAAACTCATTTTCTCATTAGTCGCTATGGTCATGCCACCCTTTTTAGGTGCACATTGCACCAAACTTGTCATGACCCAACCCCGGGGCCGCGACTTGGGTATAACCTTGACCCCGTATACATATCTATTAGCTATAGTCAAGTTGAACTAAGTGTGATGTGATACTATACAAAATAACCCCAATGGGTCAAAACATTTTTTATATAACTATAGCCTCTTCCACCTGTATCATAACATGAAAGGGCACGCAAGCCAATGAGGCTGCCATAATATGATAAAATTTATAACACAACATACAGGCATAACTGAAATAAACTCATCAACAACCCACATACACGTGTCTACAAACCTTTAGGAGTATTAACTATATCATATAGTGGGATAGGGCCCCCGCCGAACCCTTGAATAAATAAATATATACATAAGAGGTTTGGTACCAAACTCATCTCCAAATCAATAGAGCTTCTTCCAAACTTGCAGAGTAGAATCTGAAGCTGGCGGACTCCCAAAACCTGTGTCTGTACTTGTGGGTATAAGATGCAGCCCCAGTACGGTATATGCACTGAGTTATAAGCATAACATAACTGAGATAACAACTGAAATAGGGATGTAGGAAACCAAGTATAACATTTAATAGGGTACTGTACCTGTACCTCACAAAATAAAGTCATTTATACCATTATCACGTACCATATTTGGCCCGATCGAGGACTTAGTGTTATAAATACATCATCTATCATAATAGCCATATGCATATTATTAGCTCTATGGAACATACATCCCAATCTATATATATAGCAAGCACATGCCGAGGAAGAACGGCCAGATCCACATATCATGTAATAATGCCGAAGAACAACGGCCTG
This sequence comes from Solanum dulcamara, assembly GCF_947179165.1. Lineage (NCBI taxonomy): Eukaryota > Viridiplantae > Streptophyta > Magnoliopsida > Solanales > Solanaceae > Solanum > Solanum dulcamara. Next base: position 60,639,063 of record NC_077243.1, read on the forward strand.
ATCTGTATTTCACATAATAATGCCGAGGTATGATGGCCCAATCCATATATCGTATGATAATGCCGAGGTATAATGGACCGATCCTGATATCATATATTAGTACCGAGGAACGACAGCCTGATCCGTATATATACATATCATATAATAATGTCGAGGAAAGATGGCTCAATCCACATATCATATAACAATGCATATACGTGCATGTAAGACTTGGTAACATGTCAAACATCCCTCAGGTATCACCATAAAGTATGTTCAAGAGCCCCAAGGTATACGAGCTTACACATTCTATCACTATTAAGCCTATAGAAGGCTCGAGGGTTGTAGTTCAACTACTTTAAAACCCTTATCATTCAATAGTGAGTACAAGTCATGATCCATATCCAGAACCCATAAATGGAACTGTCTCTAACTCATATCATACATCATTTCACTTACATTATGCCATTTCAAAAAAGGGAAGAGATAGGCTTTATGTTTGTTACTTTTTATCACATAGAAAACTTACAATACCATAACTCAACCATCGCGGGAGTTCTAACATCAAGAAGTGAATAAGATTAATGAGTCATGCTCGGGGTTCTAAGAATGGAACTATATCCACACTACACATACCAACCACTTATGGCTAAGACATGCCACAATAGAAGAAGACTTAAGATTTACATACACTACTTTTCATCATATAAAAGATTTGAGGAATAGGAGCTTAACTACTTTAAGAGTCTTAACATTCATAAGTGAAAACGAATTATGAATCATGAATCATGTTCAGAGCTCATGAATAGAGTTACCCCAAGCTTCATACATATATGATTTGTCACTTAAATCTAAGACATGCCCAAAAGAAAGAAAAGATAGGCTTTACACACTTATGCCAAAAATATGCCAAAAGAAGGAAACGTTAGCTTTACATACCTCTTACGGCTTACTCTTTATCACATTTGTCTCATCATCCTTTCCCCTATTTAACATGAAAGCAATACGAGTATCAACAACCCTTGACTTTTCAGCATCTTAAGTTGCACATGAGTATTTATAGAACTCATTTCCTCATTTGTCTTCTCGACTAGGTCTTTAGTTAGTTAAGGCATTACCAGAAATCGGGCAGCACCTCTTTTATAGCATTCCTAATAACTACAGCCAACCAACAACAACAACCTACAGCATATATATAAGCAATTCACATAAACATTGCACAATACAAACTCCAAACAACTCACTCAAAGTTACAATATCCAAAATAGGGTTTCTAGTTTCTATTTTGTAAAACCTTTAACCGTACGAAACGGAGGATAGTGTGTCTGCAAAGAGAAGCTCCCAAACCTATTTTATAATACTTTTAGGCCCTTTAACACACTACCACACACCTGCAGAAGCACCCCACATGCGCAGCGCCTCATTTCGACTACAATTTAACTATAACGACTTCAATTTTAGATTGTTTCCTACGTCAAGTATTTCTATGATATTTTCACATTTCCAGCCACTTGAAAAAATATAATATACTTCATACCAACACCATAATCTCCAAATTGAAAGTAAAGACTTTACCTTACCCGAAATTGGCCAAAACTCGCCAAAACTACCAAAACGTGAATTCTGGACAGCCTATTATCTTGTATTGTCGCTTAGTTTCGAAAGGGTAATTAAGGAAAATAGGATTCCAAACAACCTTAGGGTTGCATACAATTTATAATCACCCCTACAACAATTTTGTATAAAATGATATACCCAAAATACCAACAGCAGTCTGTGTAGGATTTTCAAAACAAAATCTGGGCAGCACCTCCTCTATACTTCATCACCGTCTTTCGAGCAGATAAAATCAAAATTGGGTTTTAGAAGATAAATAATAGTTATATATATATATAAAATATATTTCCAAAATATCTTTAATCACTCAAAATGAAGCTTTAGACAAGGAGTTATACTATTATTACTAACAGCAGTTCCATTTAAAAATGGGTTTGTTAACAAGAACAAAAACCTCCTCGTTTCCCCAACAATAACTTTTATTTTGTTAAACACCATTTCTTAATTGAAGAATACCTTATGCACTTAACTTACAGAATGAAATCGGAGGACTTACCTCTTCTTGGCAAAATCCGTGGCTACCTCTAGCCTTCTCTCTAGTTTCTCTAAGTTTTCCAAAGTGAAAGGATGAAGAAATGAAATATTTTCAGCATATTACACATGTATATATCCCTCCTTTAGAAGGTGACACATGGCATCCCCCTAGGGTGCTACCTCATCCATGCATCCAACCCAAAGCTGTCACGGGGCAGCGTAGGGTCTACCTCAAGTAGGTGAGTCACCTACTTGCTTCAAGTAGGTGCATCACCTACTTGCCTCAAGTAGCTGCGTCGTCTCCTTATTTCTCTTCTGTGGTTTCATAATCTCATCTCACTTTAAGAGCCTATGTATTCCTTGCTACTTAATCTCGATATATACTCAAGTAGCTTAGTTAGACATGACGTCCAAGCTGGTAGCTTACACAAGCAAGTCGAGTTCCACAATTTGTTAGTTGGCCTCCAACTCCTTTTAAATACTTATAACTCTATTTTCAACCTTCACTATCACAAGGTATCACATCCTCCCTTCCTTAGAGTTATTTGGTAACGTGATATATAATAGGGATCACATTGAAATTTTCAAGAAGCTTAAGAACACGTCTCAAGATACAGAAGTACGGGATATAACATCCTTCCCCTCTTTAGAACATTCATCCTCGAATGTTAACTTTTCTTATAAGGTTTCAGGGAGATTTTGGGTATTCTCTATAACAGTTGCCATCCACTCCTTTTAGGAGTTCACATTACCTTTGGATATAGGGAACAAGAACGAGTATCTTTTCTCGATCTCTTTTTCGACTTCTCAGGTCATCCCCTCTCTTTGTTTTTGTTTTTCCACACTTCTTTGATGGAAGCCATGTCTTCAGTTCACAACCTTCTGATTTGCCAATCCAAGATGGTGATAAGTTGCTCCTCGTAGGATAACTTTTCCATTTCATGGACATCATTTATGGGACATACTCTGGGTGGATCACTAGTATATTTGCGAAGCATCCATATCTGATGGACTGGGCATATGGTTTCCAAATCAGGTAGTAAGTTTAATTTACAAGTATCTTTGTCTATCTTACGAGCAAATTGATAAGTTCTAATGTAGTTTGGGCTAAGTTTCCTTTTCTTACCGAATCTTAGTATTCCCTTCTTGGGTGAAACTTTTAAGAATACCCTATCATCGACTTGAACGCTAAATGTCAACGTCAATTATATGCTTGTAATTTCTGCCGACTCTGGGCTACTAGTTAATAGCTTGCTCAATTAGGTCTGGGTCTTCTAGTTTAATCTTTCCAACATTAACCCAAACAATTGGGGACTACACGTCCTGCCATATAAAGCCTTGTACGGGGCCCTCTGGATGTTGGGATAGTAGCTATTATTATAGGCAAACTCGATAGGTGGTAGGTGACCATCCCAACTACCTTCAAAGTTAACAACACCAACTCATGACATATATTCTAGCGTTTAAGTAGTATGCTTAGTCTTCTCATTAGTTATGAGGGTGAAAGGAGGTACTAAGACCTACCTATGTTCCTAACTTCTTCTTGGACTTATATCCAAATACTAGCTATAAATTAAGCTCCTTTATTCAAGACAATAGTTGTGGGGACCTCATGTATTACTTCTCGATTTCTTAGAGAAGACTTTAACTGGTACTGTACCCTTTGGGTTTCTTTTTCTTTTCCCAATCCTTAGGGTTGGCTACTGAATAGTAGTAAAGTTTGTTCATACAATGACCTTCATAGCCGCTTTGATCTCTGTCTATCATTAGCTGGTATAATTCGGAAGGAATTTGGCATATAAGTTCTTCATCTTTTAGTAACCTGTTAATTCTACTTGTCTTGGTTAAACCATTTCACAATTTTCTTATCCAGCCTATAACCCCCTAAACATGTTATCTCGTGTCATCCCTTCAATTCACGAGAATATAAGAAGGTGCTCAACTTGACCTGAGAAATATCTGAGCGTCATCTCACTAGGTCTCATGTGTTACCTTGCCTTTTCCTCCCTTATTCTACCATCGATATTGGGATAGCACTTTTGTCCAACTATGGCCATGTCTTACTTACCCTTAACTCTAATCCCATTTCGGTAGTTTGGTTAAACCCATCTTAGCTCTCTCATCTCCTATCATAAGGGGTTTTCTGTTCCCTTTCCTTGGCTATTTATCTATTGTAACATTAGTCGCGACTAATTCCATAGCCAACATCTTGGCTTTTAATCCAGTATCGTATCCTAATCCTTTATAGTATCTCTTGAGTTAATCGATACCATTCCCTAGCCGTAGCCTTTCCTTTCCACGTGCATTCATCTTCTAACATTGTGTCATTTAGGGTTTTATCAAAAACTTCTTAACATTGCCTTAGATACTATTCTAACTTCTATCCAATCATTAGTGGCTGTCAGACCTTACTAACTTGTTTCAGCAAGGGATCTTATTGAGTTTAAGCATCCATGTCCAATATATTGTAGTGTCCACTATTTCCATCTCACCCTTGCATTCCTATTATCCGTTTCCCCCCTTTGACGGGGTACTTATACCTTTATCCTCTTATACCTTGCGCTATGTCTTTGTGTCCAGTCTCAAATTCATCAAATTTCTTTTCCCAACTTACTTAGTACTGTATCCTATCCCCGTATTGTTGTACTACACCTTTAAATTCATACTTACATATTCAGTTCATGACATCTATATGGGGTGCTTTTGTTAGAATGTCCTCCCATAAACTCCATCTTCAATTAGTTGGTGAAGGGCTAATAAAGTGTTATCCTGGGACATATTCCAATTACAACCAAAAGGGAACTAGAATCCAATGAGCATCACTGTGCTCCTTAATGCTTGACTCACATGGTCTTCCTATAGATTTATTCTTAAGTTGTGAATAACTTATCTAGTCCTGTAATAATAGTTGAGGGTTCTGTACTTTTCAACCAAAAATGAAACACCATCATTGGGCATATTGATCTTCAACATGAGCTTTTGCCTAAGGAAAACTATGACTGAAGATATCTTAGGCTGAACTTTACTGCTCAGATAGGCTTTTGCTTTCCCGAAATAAAATTCCCTAAGTAAAAAGGGTGCCTCTTATCGACAACCTGGAGGGTACCTGCTTTAATTCAACATACTAGGGTACTTGGTAACTTCCAAGACATATTAAGAATTTACGTTTCATTCCCTTTTCCTATTTTGGAAAAATTTTAGCAGAGTTTCCTCTATATTTCTTAACTATCCCCAAAACCTGCACGCAGAAAATACCAACAATGCCTCACAGGGCCAACATATATATTCATATCACATCATAGCCACACAGGGCTTTACTAGATATGGTCTATAGACATTCCAAGAACGTACTTCTCTGATACCACTTCTGTCAAGATCCAACCCAGGGCCACAAATAGGGTCTGACCTAGACCTTCGTATACATATTTATCAGCTATAGTCAAGTTGAACTGTGTGTGATGTGATACTATACACAACAACCCCATTGGGTCAAAACTTTTTTTATATACCTGTAGCCTCTTCCACCTGTATCATAACATGAAAAGTCACACAAGCTGATGAGGCTGCCATAACACGATAACATTTATAACATGACATACATGCAAACCTGAAACAAACTCATCAATAACCCATATACACGTGTCTATAGACCTCTAAGAGTATTAACTATATCATATGGCGGGACAGATCCCCGACCGCAACCCTGAATAAATAAATATATAGATAAGATGTTTGGTACCAAACTCATCTCCGAATCAATGGAGCTTCTTCTAAACTTGCTGAGTGGAATCCTAAGCTGGTAGACTCCCAAAACCTGTGTCTGTACTTGTGGGCATGAGACGCAGCCCCCGGGAGAACGGAGGGTTAGTACGGTATATGCACTAAGTATATAAGCATAACATAACTAAGATAACAACTAAAATAGGGATATAGGAAACCAAGTATAATATTTAATAGTGTACTGTACCTGTACCTTACAAAATAAAGTCATGTATACCATTATTACGTACTGTATCCAGACCGCTCGGGGACTCGGTGTTACAAATACATCATCTATCATGATAGGCATATGCATATTAATAGCGCTGTGGAACGTACAACTCGATCAATATATATAGCAAGCACATGCCGAGGAACGATGACCCGATCCATATATTGTATAATAATACTGAGAAACGATTGCCCGATCCGTATATCGCATGATAATGCCAAGGTATAATGGCCTAATCCGTATATCGTATGATAATGCTGAGGTATGATAGCCCGATCCCTGTCTCATATATTAGTGCCGAGGAATGACAACCCAATCCATATACATGCATATCATATAATAATGCCGAGGAACGACGACCTGATCCATATATCACATAACAATGCATATACATGCATGTAAGACTTGGTAACATGTCAGACATCCCTCAGGTATCACCATAAAGTATGTTCAAAAGCCCCTAGGTATAGGAGCTTAGACATTCCATCACTATTGAGCCTATAGAAGGCATGAGGGTCGTAGTTCAACTACTTTAAGACCCTTATCATTCAATTGTGAGTACAAGTCATGAGCCACATACAGAGACTATAAATGGAACTGTATCTAACTCATATCATACATCATTTTACTAATATTAAGACATTTCAAGAAAGGGAAGAGATAGGCTTCACACGTATTACTTTTTATCATGTAGAAGGCTTACAAGACCATAACTCAACCATCGCGGGAGTTCTAACATCAAGAAGTGAATAAGATTAACGAGTCATGATCGGGGTTCTAAGAATAGAACTACCTCCACACTATATATACCAACCACTTATGGCTAAGACATGCCACAAGAAAAGAAGAGTTAAGCTTTACATACACTACTTTTCAGCATATAGAAGAGTTGAGGAATAGGAGCTTAACTACTTTAAGAGTCTTAACATTCATAAGTGAACACGAATTATGAATCATGAATCATGTTCAGAGCTCATGAATAGAGTTACCCCAAGCTTCATACATATATGATTTGTCACTTAAATCTAAGACATGCCCAAAAGAAAGAAAAGATAGGTTTTACACACTTATGCCAAAAATATGCCAAAAGAAGGAAACGTTAGCTTTACATACCTCTTACGGCTTACTCTTTATCACATTTGTCTCATCGTCCTTTCCCCTATTTAACATGAAAGCAATATGAGTATCAACAATCCTGGACCTTTCAGCATCTTAAGTTGTACACGAGTATTTATAGAACTCATTTCTTCGCTTGTCTTCTCGACTAGCTCTTTAGTTAGTTAAGGCGTTACCGGAAATCGGGCAGCACCTCCTTTATAGCATGCCCTATCCGAATTTCCAATAACATCCCTAATCACTACATCCAACCAACAACAACAACCTGCAGAATATATATAAGCAATTCACATCAACATTGTACATTACAAACTCCAAACAACTCGCTCAAAGTTACGATATTCAAAATAGGGTTTCTAGTTTCTATTTTGTAAAACCTTTAACCGTACATAGCGGAGGGTAGTGCGGATTCAACCAGAAGCTCCCAAACCTCTTTTAGAATAACTTTAGGCCCTGAAAAACATCACCACACACCTGAATAAGCACCCCACATGCACAAGGCCTCACTTTGACTATAATTTAACTATAACAACTTCAATTTCAGATTCTTTCCAACGACAAGTATTTCTATGATATTTTCACATTTCCAGCCACTTACACAATATATAATACACTTAATACACTCACCATCACCTCCAAATTTAAATTAAAGAGCTAACCTTACTTGAAATTGGCCAAAACTCGCAAAAACTATCAAAACTTGAATTCTGGACAACCTACTGTCTTGTATTGTCGCATAGTTTTGAAGGGGTAATTGAGGGAAATAGGATTTGTGGCCTCAATGAAAGTTATATAAATGTGTAGTAGATTTGGACACAATTTCTAATCACCCCTACATCAATTTTTTACAAAAACATATGCCCAAAATAACAACAGCACTCTGTGTAGGATTTCCAAAACAAAATCTGGGCAGCACCTCCCCTATACTTCATCATCCTTTTTGAGCAGATAAAAGCAAGATTGGGTTTTATAGGCTAAATAAAAGTTATATACCTATGAAATATCTTTCCAAATCATCGTGAATCACTCAAAATGAAGCTTTACACAAGGAGTTATACTAGTATTACTAATAGTAGTCCCATTTAAAAATGGGTTTGTTAACAAGAACAAAAACCTCCTCGTTGCCCCAATGATAAATTTTATTTTGTTAAACACCATTGCTTAACTAAAGAATACCTTAGACACTTAACTTACGAAATGAAAGCAGAGGACTTACCTCTTCTTGGCAAAATTTGTGGCTGCCTCTAGCCTTCTCTCTAGTTTCTCTAAGTTTTCCAAAGTGAAAAGATAAAGAAATGAAACATTTACAGCATATTACACATGTATATATCCCTCCCTTAAAAGGTGAAATGTGGCATCCCCCTAGGGGTGACATGTGGCAGCCCCTCTAGTATGCCACCTTATCCATGCCTCCAACCCAAGGCTGCCACATGGCAGCATGGGGTCCACCCCAAGTAGGTGAGTCACCTACTTGCTTAAAGTAGGTGCGTCGTCCACTTGCTTCAAGTAGGTGCGTCATCTCCTTATTTCTCTTCCGTGATTTCGTAATCTTGTCTCACTTTAAGAGCCTATGATTCCTTGCTACTTAAGCTCAACGTGTACTCAAGTAGCTTTTATATAACACGGTCTAATTCCTTTCAAATACTTATAGCTCTATTTCCAACCTTCACTATCATGGGGCATCACATCCTCCCTTCCTTAGAGTTATTTGGTAAAGTGATAGATAATAGGGATCACATTGAAATTTTTAAGAAGCTTAAGAACACATCTCAAGGTACAGAAGTACGGGATATAACAGAAGTCATCCACTTGCTGATTGAAATCGGGTATACAATGTCAGCATCTAACGACTTGATTATGTTTTTTCTCACCACATCTTTCACAGTGGGTTTAATCACTACTACTGTGTGCACTTAGCTTGTGGCCCTCTTTCATATAGATCTTATGCATACACAATATCGAACTGATTCCATGTATATTGTACATCTGCTATCCAATATCTCCCTTTATTCTTTTTTATATGACCAAAGATGCATTGACCTACAAGATAACTCTACAGAAACAATCACTAGTAGGGTTTCAATATCACACTAAAAACATAACGTAGATGCGATGTGTGTACTTTTAACTCAAGTTTAGGAGCTTCTTCAATTGTCAGCTTTGGTAAACGCCCCAATACTCTATTCAATAGGTCCCAACTATTTCTTATATGTTTATCCACACTTTCCATGTCTAACATCTACACAATCTCTTGTGCTTCAGCATCCTCAAATATGTCATGACCCATATGCACTCTCTCGTGAGGGTCTCTTGACGCAATGTATTATGCTTCGAATGCAAGGTCAATCACTACAATGGCAGACATTTCCTCATAAATGGCTTTGTACACATCGATTAATTCAACCTTATCATAGGTCCGCATAATCAATCGCCTATTTTCTACATCTATCAATGACCTTTAGTAGCCAAAGAGGGATGTCTCAAAATAAATGAAACTTCGATATCAAGCCCAATTTAAGAATTATGAAATCCATGAGAAAGATGAGACATCCCACTTGCAATGTTGGGTTTGGATTTCCCAAACCCAACATTCTAATCAATTATGTGGGAATCAAGTTTATGCTAGCTCAAATATCACATACCCCATGAATTTAGGAAGATCCCAATCGTGATCTTAACTATGAAACTCCCAGGATCCTTTAACTTTACTAAGAAATTTGAGATAACTTTTTAAGCTACACTCTTTTATGAGTGCAACGGTTCCGTATTCAACCATCTTGCTCTAGTGCACCACAATGTCCTACACATATTTTGTGTATTTGAAAATTCCATGCGAAACATCAATAAGGGGAAAGTAAATGTGTAACTTATTGCGTAGCTCAATGAACTTATCAAAACACTAATCCTCCTTTTTCTTCTCAAATTTCTGCGACAATGGAGGGGGTGGTTTCACTTTTGTTTCTGCACTCTCTTTTGGAGAACTTGGTCCAGCTTCCGTACTGTACATTTCCCATTTACTGCCTCAAATTCTTTCTTTTTCAGGGTTAAATCTTCTAAATGCAGACCACTTCTAGTACCCACAATATGTACCTACCTTGAGTTTTAATTAATGTTAACCAGAAGGCCTCGTTGCGAACATGAGTTCAGTGTACTAGCAAATTGACCAAACCATTTCTCAAAAACCTGAGTGACCAACTGATTGTTTCTTATGTATTTCGCCTTCTTGTCCATCATTTGCTTGAAAATTTATTCAGTACTCATGTTTTCTTGTAGGGCATTTTCATTATTACCTTGACTTTGTTGCTGGTACTGCTGCCCATTGCCGTGAGGATGGTACTAATTTGGTTCTGATTCTGATTACCTCCCCATGAGAAGTTTTGATGGTTTCTACAACTTATATTATAAGTGTTTCCATATTATTGTAATCCTCCGCCTCTATGAGCATTCCTACTTAATTTATAGAATCTATATTTGACCCGCAATACTCGGTCACATGCTCAATAATACCACACACTTCACACCATTCATGAGGTTATTGTACCATATTTACTTGGGCTTGATTTTGACCCAATGTCATATCGCTGAAATGAATGTTAATCATATTGTGCATGGAAGAAGTCAATGCACTCATGACGTAACCCTCTAACATTATAATAATTTTTTATATAACTAGTCTTGCACCTTCTCCATTTTATTCAGGGTTTTCTTGTGAAATTTTATTCAATGATGTGAACAGCTTATTATAGTCTTTTCCAAGGCCTTTACACATGTAGAAGAGTCAAGAAATTTTTTTTAGTCAGTTAAAGGCCTTCAATAAAGGAATGTACTAGCACTCATTCGCTTGGTGGTAATGGGGGTAGCTCATCAACATAGATTTGAACCTATCCCTCATTTGATTCATATTCATTCCCCCTTTTTACTTAAATCTTATGATTTCACTTCTTATTTTTTTTTGTTTTCCCTAACTTAAAAAATTTTATCAAGAACTTTAGTGAAAGACCATCCTAACTTGTGATGGAGTGTGCTGGTTCTAATGACATCCACTACACTGCTTTTCCCAACAGTGAAAACTGAAACAAAGTTAACCTCATGTAGTCAGAAAATATCAGTTGGAGTGTTTGTGTTACTAATTTCCCAGAAGTTCCAGATTTGCACTTGATTATCTTCATGGGGGAGTCCGGTGAATTCTCTATTAGTGTGTATCAGTTTCACTATGTTTTATTTAAGCTGAAATCTACCCCTAGGTGGTGGTTTTCGAATGATGGAGGTAACATTAGAGGTAAGTAGGATCAACAAATTACAAACTGTCCTTGTAGCCATTACTACTAGTGCCTTTTGTTCACTCTCTATCTATAGAAAAGGAGTTATCTATGTCGCTTTCTCCAGCTCTATCTGAGGTGCAGGATATTGCAAAGCTACTTACCTCCTTTAGTAATGCAAGAGTCATTCAAATTCGGCTAACGGCTCTACAAGTTCTCCTTCTCTTTGTAATGTAATGTTCTAAGTCACCTACAACGAAGAAAAACTAATACCAAGTTGTCAATACTAGCATAATGAATATAGAAAAAAGAAAATTTGAATATCTGCTAATTCTAAAGTCCCTGCAATGGCACCAAAAACATAGTGATCTCAAATGCACACGCAGGTATACATAGTTGCGCCAGTATATAGTAGATGTAAAAAACTGAATTATCTAATCCAAAGGACTTACAATTAGTTTATATTTTATTTTACTAATAATAATATTTTAATGCAAGTGTGCCACGAGAGTTGAATTATTTTTGTGTCACGACTCGACCTAGCGCCTAGACATAACACAATAATTAGAATCCTGAAGGACTCCAACCAAACCTTTTAGCATAACATTTATGTGCATATATAAGGTAATTAATCAATAAATCTAAATCAATATACGGAAGAAAAATCTTAAATAGTGAATACGTCTCAAAATGAGAAAATGACAACATATACTCTTTGCTAACTAACATGCTTGTAAAATATCAATGGGGGAATAAGAAAAGCTCCTAGTTCACGCATATAGACAACATAATAGAAATGAGGTAACAACTATCAAGATAAGAAATAAGTGTCATGTCCTCGAACTATGAGGACTCACCATATTGGCATATGTATGTTATATTCCGTAGTTTCATACATTGAGACTAGGAATTCATTTGCGGACATGAAGTAAAAATATTTAATTCCCAATTCTAATTACAATATATTTTAGAGACTAGAAATTTATTTTATTGGGATTAGATTACTAGGTAAAAATTAGTGCTTACCCTAGGTACATGTGTGGTCCCCTCCTAAACTAGTTAATTAATAAAGGATGGATAGATTCTAGTTAATTAATAAAATAGATAGAAGACATGTAGAGGATATCACGTGGAAGGATAGGGGATGCACAAAGGAAGCATTCAAAGGCTATACTTTAAGGGATAAGGCTGAAAAATACATTCATTCCATTTTTTTTTGACCAATTCAATTTAGAGAGAGAAGTGAGAAGTATAGAGAGGGAGACTCTCGGCCAAGGTTAAGCTTGAAGGAGAAATTAAGGGGTTAACGGTGGTGATTCTTCAAGGTTATGGAATCAAGGAAGGATTCTTTAGGGCAATAAAAACATTGATGAACAAAGCCCTCAAGCTCCAAGCAAGTTGTGTCACTATAACCTAAGGTAAGATTTCATCTCTTTTTTCCTCATCTTGAAGGTAATTAAAACTTATGTGAGTTGATAAATGAGTGATGAATGTATGCAATTATTGGTGTTGATGTTGAGGCATAGTGGGAGATGTTTTGGCCTGTTTGGTGTGAAAATGATGAATTGATTTTATTTAGTATTTGGTTGTTGTTATCATGAGTCGTGTGAGGAGGATGAAGGAAATAAATGGTTAAAGTTGAGGTTGTAATTATTTGTGGGTTATTGTAGAACTTGGTGTAACATTAATATAGTTTTCTTACATTTAAGTGGGCGATGTTACTGCCATGGGGCAGATCTATATGTCATTAAAATAGATGAAAAGATTGTATGAAATAATGTATAAAAATTGGAGGTGGTTTGCTTGGCGTGTTGTAGGTGTTCATAAGGTTTTTGAGTATCTTTATGTGGTTAATTAGGAGATATTTTGGTATGTTGTTGTTGTTCGTATTGAGCTTGGAAGATTAATGATAGTTAAGATTATATATTATATTGTATGTTGGGTGGGTCGTTGTAGCAATGTTTCGATCAAAACATTAACACTATGTTCATTAAATATGACTTAAGATGTAATAGTTGTATGTGGATTTGGATGGTTGTTGGATGTTATGAATGTGGGCTGCCTTAATCTGGAAATAATATTCTGATAAAGAGATTAACTTGTATTAAATAGAACTGGATGTAAGAAAACTCCATGATTAGTGTTGGTGTTTAATTGGATAGAATTGGAGTTGCTTTAATTAGATTAGGATGATTGTTGTTGTTGCTATTATTGTTATGGATTATGTGTTAAAAGTGAAGGGATTATATATGTTAATGTTAAATCTCCATTTAGGTTGTGTTGGGGCTTTTCTAAGCTAAGAATGGTGGATTAATTTCAATTAATGTTGTAGTTATTACTGTGACTAATTATATTTTAAAAATGAAAGAATTCCATATCTTGGAGTTGTAATTGATTTAAGGGTTGGTTGTAACATGTGGTTGCTTATGTTGAACTAAAAGATAAAGTTTAGTTATGATTATGCATTGTATGATTAATTGTTGGGATTTTATAAATCATTTTGATAAGGTTTGATGGTTGCATCCTATTAAGAGTAATTCGATAGCACTATAGTCGTCATGTAGATAATTAACGAATGTCGAATGTTATGTGGGTTGTTTTTTTTTTCTAAAAATTTATAATCAAAGCAGTAACATTTGCACATAAGGAATTTCTAAATCAAGAATTTGGCAAGAACATGTCCTAACATGAGTCCCCTTTTTCGAAAATATAACAACAAGATTAGGTCCTAACATGAACATAAGAGTTGTAGGTATGTTATTTAGATTTTCAAAGCATATTTATTTACTAAATTCAAACATCTACACAATGCGATATTCAATAATTACTAATTTCTACATAGTTTTAAAAACATATTTGATTGCTTAACAAGGGTTAGGGTGTGTCTTGCGTTTCAACTATGTGGAACCTGTTTTTCTATTGATTTGTGTGAAATAGCTAATTTTAAGGGACTTAAAAATGTCCCTTAGTCCCAAATAACAGACCTTCTTTGGAGGAGCTTCAATATTATATAATATAGAAATGATATATATCATTGAAGTTGTTGAAAAAGGGTGGCTGCCCAAAAAGTCACTAAGGGCTGCCCAACTCCTAAAATAAACACCTTCATTCTATTATTAGAAGGATATTAGGAGTTATTAGAATTTACTAATCTACCCCGGTAGATTTTTTTATAATACCATAAGGGTTTAAGGAAATGTAGTTCTCCCACGCCATAAGTTTCGACTATAATTAAAAAACAACTCATTGAAGTGAGAATATTAGCTTAAGAAATCAGGGGTGTTAAACTCTCTCCCCAATAAGAATTTTTGTCTCGAAATTTACCTTATTCTAGTCCCAAAACAAGTGTGGATATTGGATCCTCCTATCTTCTTCTCACTTCCAGATGGCTTATTTTCCATAATGGATCTTCCAAAGTACCTTTACTAAGTCGCTTCATTTTATGAGCTTGAATCAGGATAGATTCTTCGTTATACGTCAAGTCTGGATTAACCTCAATAGATTCCACTGGAAGAATATGAGATAGATCAGAAAGATATCTTCTGAGCATCAAAACATGGAAAACATTGTGTATCTTGTCCAACTTAGGTGGCAAGGCTTATTTATATGAAATTGGTCCCACTCTTTCAGGTATCTCATAAGGTCTGATAAATCGAGGACTAAGTTTTCGGTTTTTGCAAAATCTCATAATCTTTTTCCATGAAGACACCTTTAAGAATACTTTATTGCCAAATTGATGTCAATATCATGCCTTTTAAGGTCAGCATATGATTTTTGTTTATTAGAAGCAATCTTTAGACGATTCCTGATCACTTTTACCTTATCTTCTGTCTGTTGCACAATTTTAGGACTAATCTGTTTTCTTTCACCAGCTTCACTCCAATGAAGAGGTGTCCAAAATTTCCTTCCATATAACACTTCATAGGGAGGCATCCCAATACGTCCTTGGTAGCTATTATTGTAATAAACTACTATCAAGGCTAAATGTTTGTCCCAACTACCCTCAAACTTAATAATGTAAGCTCGAAGCATATCCTCCAAAATTTGTATTACTCTTTACGAGTTTCCGTCTATTTGGGGATGAAACAAATTGATAAACTTCAACTTAGTACTAGAGGCTTCCTGCAAGCTACCTCAAAATCTAGATGTAAACCTTGGGTCCCAATTAGATACAATAGAAACAAGGATCCCATGCAATTTTACCATCTTACTAATGTACAATTCTCCAAAATGTTCAAGTGGGCAATCCATTCTGATTGCAAAAGAGTGAGAGCTTTTTTTATTCTATACACTATCACCCATATTGCATCATGATTTCTTTGAGTGTAAGGAAGTCCAAAAACAAAGTCCATAGTTATTCTTTTCTATTTCCATTTCAGTATTGACAAAGGTTGTAGCAAACCAACTGAAACTTGATGTTCTACCTTTATCTGTTGACACACCAAATATTTTGTGATGAACTTTGTAATGTCTTTCTTCATACCATTCAACCAATAGTGTTCTTTGATGGTCTGATACATCTTCGTAGCTCTAGGATGCATTGAATATGGTGAAGCATGTGCTTTATTCAAGATGTATCTCCTTAATTTGTCATAATTAGGAACGCATAACCTATTTTGTTAAGGAAATACACTATCCTCCAGTAATGTAAAATGAAGCTTTACCTCATTTTTGAACTTCTTCATTCAATTTTACGAGTTTCTCATCTAACTTTTGTGCTTCTTTCACCTTTTCAAGTAATATTGGCTTGACTTGAAAGTTAGCAACAACCGAACCATATGAACCAAGTAAAAAATAGACATTCATGGCTCTTAACTCAAGAAGCAAAGGCAAAGGATTCAAAGATAAACTTGTGAAGGATTTGCGACTTAAGGCGTCTGCAACCACATTGGCTTTACCTGAATGATACTAAATTATGCAATCAAAATCTTTGATGAGTTAAAGCTATCTACATTGTTTTAAGTTTAGCTCTTTTTGCGTACCCAAGTATTTTAAGCTCGTGTGATCAGTGAATATATAATATTTTTCTCCATACAAATAACGCATCCATATCTTTAAAGCAAACACTATAGTAGCAAGTTCTAGATAATGAGTAGCATAATTCAGTTCATATAGTTTTAATTTTCGATAGGCATAAGAAATAACTTTCCCTTCTTGCATAAAAAAACATCCCAAAACACGATGAGAAGCATCACCATATATCACATACTGCTTCCCCCTCCATTGGTAGAGTAAGAATAGGAGCTTGCATCAACAAGGATTTGAGGGTTTCAAAGATCTCTTAGAACTTGTCATCCCAAGTTAACCTTACTTATTTCTTCCAGAGTCCATTCAAAGGAGAAGCTATAATGGAGAAGCCTTTCACAAACGTTCTATAGTATCCATCTAAGCCAAAGAAACCTTTTACCTCAGTATGACCTTAAGGAGGTTTCCATTCAAAAATTGCTTCAATTTTACTAGGATCCACCTTTACACCTTCAATTGACACAACATGTCCAAGAAAAGCCACTTCATTAAGCCAAAATTCACACTTGGAAAGTTTAGCATAAAGTTCTTTCTCCTTCAAAATTTTCAAAACAATACAAAGATGTTTATCATGATCTTCACTGTTCTTGGAATATATTAAAATATCATCTATAAAGACCACCACAAATTGATCAATATAAGGCTTAAATACTAGATTTTAGAAGCATTAGTTAATTTTAATGGCATCACAAAAAATTTGTAATAACCGTATCGAGTTCTAAAAGCAGTTTTAGGAACATTTGTTTCTCTAACACGTAGTTGGTGATACCTAGACCTTAAATCAATGTTTGAGAATAAATTATCCCCCTTTGGCTAGTCAAACAAATAATCAATCCTTGATAATGGATATTTGTTATTGATTGTTACTTTGTTCAATTGTGTATAGTCAATACAAAGTCTAAGAGTGCAATCTTTCTTCTTCACAAACAAAACAGGGGCTCCCCAAAGATAAACGCTTGGACGGATAAAACCTTTCTCAAGAAGTTCTTGCAATTGAGATTTCAACTCCCTTAACTCTGTTGGAGCCATTCTATAAGGAGTGATAGAAATAGGGGTAGACCCAGGAATAAGCTTGATCGAAATTTTAAATTCTCTTTCCGGTGGTAACCCAGGAAGATATTTTGGGAATACTTCAGGAAAATCAAACATAGTAGGATGTCTTTAAGACTAGGACTCTCCAACTGTATATCAATTATATGAGCAATGTATGCACCACAACCTTGACGAATTATCTTTTTTGTCAAGGTCGCAAAAATAATACTATATGGCAATGACCTTTCACCTTGTATAATAATGAGTGAAAATGCAGGATCCTTAAAAGTCACATGCTTGGACCTACAATCCACTACTACATGATATTTATAAAGACAATCTTTCCCGATATTAATATCAAAATCTTGGAAAAGCATTTTAATCGAATCAGCAGGGAAGACTAGGTTTTGAATCACGAAGGGACATGCTTTATAAATTCGATTACAAACAACTTGATGACCCAAAGGACTTTTAACTAGCATATCATAGTTAAGTCTCACAGATTTCATGTTTTGAGGAAGAACAAGTGATAAACAAATATAGGAATATGTAGAACTAGGATCAAATAGTGTAAATACATAGAAGCTAAATAAGTGAAATTTACTGACAACCATGTCCTTTCGCTCTTGATCATTTGTATGCCTCATGGCATAAGATCGTGTAATAGCTCTTGACCCACAAGCTTTATTTTCTCCACTTACCTCTGCTGCCTGGGTGTTTTTAGGTCTTGCACCTCTAATTGTTTGAGGAGGATTATTAGAAGGCTTTTGAACAGAGCCTTCAATGTGCAAGGGATTAACATTATTAGGATTAGGACAATCCTTCACTTCATGATCAAAGCTCCCACAATTAAAACATCCACCAGAAGCCCTCCTGCAAATACCATAATGATTGTTTCTACATTGTGCACAAGTGGAAACATGAGTCTTGCCTTGGCTATAACTCAGAGTGCTAGCTGTAGAAAAATCTGATCTATTTTGCTTTTGTTGAGTTGACTTGTTGACACCACCAGCCTTAGAATCTTCAAGCCTTTCCTTCTTGGATGGACCTTCAAAATATAACCTAGGCTTCCAGAATATGTTTATGTCTACTATCTTCTTACTTATCAAGTATTTCCCAAATAAAAGCAATAGAAACTAATTTACAAAAGTTCTCATGTTGAAGGATTGCCACATTCTTTCTGATGGAATTGTTTAAGCCATCTTCAAACCTCATGTGCTTATCTTTTTCCTCATTAATAATACTTCCAGCATGATGAGAAAGTTAAAGAGACTTTGGTTGATGCTCAATAATAGACATGTCTTATTGTCTTAGATTAAAAAACTCATTTTTCTTAGCATTACAATAAGCAGATCGGACATATTTCATATGAAATTCTTTAACAAAATCATCCCTAGTAAGAACAAAGGTTTTTCTTTTGCATTTGGAACACTTAAGGTTTTTCTTTTGCATTTGGAACACTTACCCATCAGTCATAACCATCCTTCTATAATAGTGAGATGGAATACATGAATTTGGCAATATCCGAACACTCCAACTGCTCAAACACCCTCTCCATGCGCTCAAGCCATTGTTCAGCATCAAGGGGATCAACAGTGTCTTAAAGCCCAACTCCACCAATTTTCCTCATTTTTTCAAAGTTTAGCCCGTTGGGATCATTCATCATTTCAGCCATGCGTTGGAAAAATTCAGCAATCTATTCGAAAGAAGGATTCACAACTCGAGTACTATGGCTCAGGTGAGGATGTGGACCAACTCTTACACCTTCTTTGTTTCCTACTTCAGACCCACTAGTATGGGGAACGTATTGATCCGATGAATATTCATAGACCCCTTCTAGTGCATGATGATGGGAATAAAAGTCACCTATACCTTCACGAGTAGCTCCCATAGGTGTATTAGAAGTAGAGGCCATAACTTAATTCCATCAAAAGGGAAGATCACATTGCATTAGGGACATGGACATGATGCATATGCAACCTACATGGATTAAATATGGACATGATGCATATGCAACCTACATGGATTAAATATGGACATGATGCATATGCAACCTACATACATTAAATATACTATTTACCATATAGTGAGCAAATAATATAGACCAAATATTCAAAAAGGAGGCACGTATGCAAGCAAATAACAACAAAAAGTCCAAGAACCACAAACCTAGGGTCTGATACAAACACTTGTAGTGACCCTCCTTGAAGGATACTACTACTTAAAAAGAGAACGTATATAATACTCGTGACATTTAAAGAGCTTCACATAAGATATATTTGTATAGTCCAATAGTAAAATTTGGCCCATTTACAATAGTTAAAGGCGCAAGATTTTGCCATTTAAATATTTCTTTGATCTCAATTGAACCAAATAAAAGTTTCAGTTTATGACGTGGAGACTTTTCAAAGATATTCAAACTCAAATGGTAAATATGGTACATTACAAGACTTTAATTTACATGCCCCAAAATAACAAAGCAAGCAAATAAATTTAAGTTACAACCCATGGTGTCATGAATGGATCAACTCTCAAAAGTAAATACATAAATACATATACACAAGCACCCCATGGATCATATATATATCCCAAAACTATTACAAAATATAAATGCCTATATGGAAATGTGATCTTCCTTAAAGCTTCCAAAAACTTTATCTCTAATACCCAACTTCAAGCATCTCCTCAAATATTTCCTACGGTAGAAACAACTATCGCTAAGCATAAAGCTTAGTGGTGTAAAAACTACAAATTTTAAGCCTTTAGACTCTCTAATTACTCTTCTCAGGTCATGAGCAGCACAAATGTAATCGTAATAAATAAATTAAGCTAGCAAATATATCACGAGTATCAAGTTCGATATTTAACAATTTAAGTGTTAACAATTCATAAAACCACATTTAAAAGAGATTAAAGAACAAGTTTCACCCAATATGTACGTCATGCCATTACACCAAACATGATCAAGTAACAAGAAGGAATGGAGCCCTGTATAAAAAAGGGTAAAGACCCAATAATCAATAGAACTAAGAACCATATTAAAAATGGTTTTCTAGTTCGTACTCAAAATGGACAATTTCCATATTTAAGACGATGAAAAATCCATATTCAAGATGGAAAAGGATCCTAATCAACATACAACCAATAATTACAAAGTCACTTCCATAAGAAGGACAAAGTCCATAAGAATGTCAAGTGATCTAGCAATCCATACAAGTTGGCGAGTTAACCAAATATCTTGCAAGTATCAAATATACCAATACGAAAATACAAAATAAAAAGAAATAACCAATGTACCAAGATAGGCTTTCAAATATACCAGTAGGTAACAAAAGTACAAGTATAAGTTAATACACATATCTCAGCCTTTTAGCACACAACCAGTCCAACACAACTTTAAAAGTTCAAACTGTAGACCAATCAACGCCTCAAGTTCCTCAACATGTACAAGAGTATTAATAACCTTGAAAATTTAATTAAATATCCTCTTTAATTTCCATAATATGCATAATATTAACAAAAACAAGATTATCATCCAAAAGTAAGCCAAGCATGTATAACAAACACTATGCTACAAAATAGTAATTCTGGCCAGCCCAATACCTTTGGTTGTAACTTAGTTTTGAATATACAAATGGTAAAACTGGACTTTTTAGTCTTCCTAAAAGTTGTAGATATATTTTTTAAGGTTGCAAACAAAGAAGAATCACCTCAAAATATATTTTGTACAAAATTTATAACTAAATCACTAACAGTTGCACATATGGGATTTCTTAATAAAGAATCTGGCAAGAAGTTGTTCTAACTTGAGTCCCCTTTTGTGAACACATAACAACAAGATTAGTTCCTAACATCAACATAATAGTTGTAGTTATGTGATTTATCTTTCCAAAAAATATTTATTTACTAAAATCAAAGGTATACATAATGAGATATTTAAGAATTACTAATCGCTACATAGTTCCAAAAATGGATTTGATTACTTACCAAGGTTTAGGGTGTCTCTTGAGTTTCGGCTATGTGGAACGTGATTTTATTTTTATTTATGTGAACTAACTCATTTTAAGGGACTTAATAACATTCTTTAGTCCCAAATAATAGACCTTCCTTTGAGGAGCTTCAATATTATATAATAGAGAAGTGATATACATCATTGAAGTTGCTGAAAAAGGGGGGCTGCCCAAAAATTCACCAAGGGCTACCCAACTCCTAAAAAAAACCTTGATTCTACTATTAGAAGTATATTTAGTAGTTATAAGAATTTACTAATCTACCCCGATAGAATTTTTTATAATACCATTAGTATTTAAGAAAACCGAGTTCCCCATATCACAATATTTGAGTCCAAGAACTGTAAAGTAGGAGTTGATCCTATAAAGATAGTATTAGCTTAAGAAATTTGGGGCATTACATATCTGCTTCACTCAATATCATTTCTCTTAGGATATAGATATTTGGAACACATAACCGACCTTGGTAGCCCAGTACTCCATCTTCCCCTTATGAGAAGACCTCAATGTTCTTATCGAAAACCATATTTTCTCAGTGAATTTGGAACATATAACTGATTAAGATTATCAAAAACCATATTTTCTTTACCCGGATGGTAGAACACACACATATCATAATTCTTTAATAGTTTAAGCCACCTCTTTTGCCTAAGGTTCATGTCCTTTTTGCTAAACACATATTGTAAGATTTTGTGGTTGATAAATATATCAACATGCACCCCATAAAGATAGTGACCCGAAATTTTCAAAGAAAAAACAACACCACTAATTCATGATCATGAGTTGGATAGTTTCGTTCATGCACTTTTAGTTTTATGGAGGCATATGCTATGGCATTGCCATGTTGCTTCAAAATACAACCCAATAAAACACATGAGGCATCATAATATACAACAAACCCATCTAAAACTTTTGCTAATATAAAAATAGGAGACCATATAAGATCATCCTTCAATGTTTTGAAACTTCTTTCATATTCATCCGACCATTGGAACTTCACCTTCTTTTGGGTCAACATAGTCAAAGGTGATGCAATAGATGAAAATCCTTCTACAAACCTTCTATTATATCTAGCCAAACCCAAAAATATATGAATATTTTAGGGAGACAATGGTCTAGGTCAATTGTTCACCTCTATTTTCTTTGGATCAACCATGATTCTATCACCAAAAAAAATATGACCAAGAAATGTGACGGACCTCAACCAAAATTCACATTTACTAGACATTGCAAGTAGTTGCTTGTCCCTCAAAGTTTGCAACACAATTCTCAAGTGACCTATATGCTTTCCTTCACTTTGGGAATAAATCAATATATCATCAATAAAAAAAAACCACAAACATGTCTAGGTATGGTTTGAAAATCTGATTCATCAAGTTCATGAAAATAGCGGAAGTATTAGTCAACCTGATTGATATAACCAAAAATTCATAATGGGCATACCATGTTTGAAATGCCATCTTGGGAATGTCATCCTCTCTCACCCTCTATTGGTGTTAACCAGACTAGAGATAAATTTTGGAGAAGTAACATGCACCTTGGAGTTGACCAAAAAAATAATCTATTCTCGGAATGGGATACTTGTTGTTTATGGTGACCTTATTAATTATTGGTAGTCTATACACATGCGAAGTGAACTTCTTTCTTTCTAAAAAAAAACATAAGAGCACCCCATGGTGAAATACTTGGCCATATGAAACCTTTATCAAACAAATCTTTAAACTGTTTCTTCAACTCCTTAAGTTCTATCGGGGCCATACAGTAAGGAAGGATAAAGATAGGTTGGGTCTCTAGAAAAAGATCTATACCGAAATTGATTTCACTTTCAAAAGAAGTACTGAACAAATCATCGGGAAATACATCAGGGGATTCCTCTATAATGAGGACCGAGTCAATAGTAGGGGCTTCCGAATTTTTATCCCTAACCTGCACTAAATGATAAATGCACAAACACCTGAATACCGAATCAATACCCTTCCACTCAAGAAATGGATCATTTGAAAATTGGAATTTGACCATAAGGGTTCTACAATCAGTAGATGCAGAGAAGCATATAGCCAATCATTAGAAAGAATGACATCAAAATTGGTTATGTCAAGTTCAAAAAAATCACATGAGATCACTTTATGCAAGATCAACACAGGCAATCTCTATAGACTCTGTTGGTTAGACTCTAATCACCAATCGGGGTATAAATCGAAAAAAGGTTCTAGAAAGATTTTGGGACATATATCAAATCTTATAGAAATGTAAGGAGTAACAAAAGACAATGTGGCACCCTGTTCAAGAAAAGCATAAGCGTCAAATTTAAAGACAAAAGGAAAACAAAAACGCCTCTCTACTTAAGAAAAGGAATCTAAGATTAAAGTAACAAACTTATTTTACCCAAGGGTATTCTTATAAACTTAAATGCAAGAATGTTACCCTCAAAGTATTAAACATGACGAGGAGGAATTGGAAGGCAGGCCAATTCACAAACACTCAAAGAAAAATGAAACACCCAAGTTACTCAAATTGTAAAACTTTCTAATTTAAAGGATAACCTAAGGATCGTCAGCCTAAGAGCATTCTAGAGGAGGCTGAGTGATTTACCCATAGATCCTTCCAAACTCTCTTCTGGCTTGAGTGTCAACTCAGACCCTCTTCAGTTTTGGAGTATGTATGATATAGAGAGTTGAGATAAGATCTTAACACCCAAGATAGCTCTTATACAAGTTCTTATACAACCAAGCAAACTCTTGCACTTAACAAAAGTCGTCACGTGATCAATAGATGGACCATATAACATGTTAGTAAACTGAGTTTATTTTTTTCTTTGTGATGAAATTATTTCCATGCTATATCAAATTTTTTTTCGTTAGTTGGAATATTCTCATGAAATTTCATCAGTTGTAAAAGTTAATGGATTTCATCCTTTTGTTTCCCCTCTGTTAAAAACCAAATGGAGGCTTCAAAATCACATACATAAAGTCACATATCCAAGAACAAAAGAAACTAAAAAGTTAAAGAAATATAGGATTAGCTACATAATCTTCCTTGAGCACTGAATTCTGAAGAAATCCTCCTAAATATGTAATCTCTTGGGAAGATGTATGTGCACCTGCCAATTGAGAATTTAATTATTAAATACCTTCACCTGGAGTTATCTGATCAAGAGCTTTGGGAACTAAAATTGAAAACAACAAAATGATCCTCATTCAATTCGTTTATAAATCTTCAATTTGAGTACATCAAAAGCAGATACTAGTAGTAAAATATAGAAGACTTAGAGAGCTTAATGGTGGCCTAAAGCTAACTGAATTCTATTACCAAAGAAAAATGTGATATACTAACTAAAGTAGAGCATGTTAAACAAAAACACTAACTATATTTAGTTTTTCTACTCTTTATGCTGAACCTACAAACAAAAAAACTGTTTTTTTGAAGGGGCAATCTTTTTTTCTTTAGTTATTTGTTTTTTATTTATGTATTGTAGCAAATTTTAGTACTGAATAGAGCCGTTGGGTTGTTCAAGTAATTGGTTTTCATGTAAACTTTTGCTGGGAATTTGATTTGTTTGATGAAATTGTAGAGTCTTTAGTGGAAGACTACTGTCCCTATGTTAATCAAAAGTATAACCTGGATAACTATTTAACTTACTACCTTAAAGATAGAAATATCCATAATTATGATTATCATGTCTCTGAAGATTGAGAGAAGTCCCCTCTAGTTTGGCAAACAGTTCCATTAATGCATTCAACTCCCAGTCTTGGAAATTTCTCCTACACTGAAAGTTTCTTGAGTTATTCTGCCAATATTGCTCTGTATGCTCTAGAGGAATCTTGATTAGATGTCAGTTGATAGAGAAGCGGAAATTCACTTTCCAGAGCCACTGATCCAAACCACTTGTCCGTCCAAAAAAATTGTTGTGCTACATTCCTTACCTTGAGTTTTGAGTTGTCTTTAAATACATAATTAATACTTTGAATGGACACGACTAACACTAAAGCTCTGAAAAGCTGTGATTATACAGTTGTACATGCTAAGGAAAGAGCTAGATGTAGAATAATCACTACTTCAATATGGTGAGCAATCTGACATAATTGATGTTTTACACTCAATATGGACATAGTACAATGAATATATTGAGTTCATCTATATATAATATATAACATAGAAAACACTGCCAATAGTTATAAAACCAGAGAATGTATATTATGACCAGAGATTGCAAGACATTCAACAACTACTTCTTTCTTTCAATATCAAAGGGTTAATAGTTATCAAATGTACTTCATATTTTTTTATAAATAGGTTTTCAAAGTTGAAAAATATCAGTGGAATTTGTTAAAATTGAAATTCAAGACTAATCTCCCTCCAATATTCTAGTGTATAACATGAAAAGTAGTCCCAGCAGGGCTATAATTCTATATATACTTTTCTCATTATTTAACTAAAGCTGTTCAAGAACCGAAACACTAAATGAACCAATTGTAAGTTATAACTGGGACAAATCAGACCAATATCGTTTCAAATTTATTGAATAACTACATTAACCATTTGTAAGTTTAAACTGGTATACTTTTGACCAATAGCATTTCAATCTTATTAAATTATTAGTGGCATTGGATACTTAAAAAGTATAACCTAGATAAAGAAGTATTAATTGCCTCTTTCTAATCACTTGTACTAACCTTATATACTGATTACATGTCACGACCCGATTTCTCAGATCACGATGGAACCTAATATAACCCACCAGTAGGTAAGTCAATTCGTAACTTAAAATGACTAGTAATGGATTTAAGAGTAGAAACTAAGCAGGAATAAGCAATTTTAATATAAATAACAATTACAGATAAGCAGAAGACAAAATAAAATGAATATATACACTGATCCCTCCAAGAATCTGAAAGTCCTTAATACAAAGCTAACTAAACAAAAGAGTACAAGTCCTAAAAGTAAACCACTTAAACTAGACTTGTCTCAAAAAACAAAAGAGAGAGAGAGATGGAGACAAGAATAGTACAAAATGCCAAGTGCTCAATCCCATTTGCGAACAGACCGCTCCAAGCTAGAATCAATGCTGGCCGCTTGTGCTCAGACGTGCATTACATAGCAGATGCATAGTGTAGCATAAGTACCAAAACTCTAGGTACCCAGTAAGCATCATGGGCTGACTGATCTTGAAAAGTAAAGGCAGTATGAAAAGAGGGAATAGACAAAACAAACGTCAAGAACCGAGGTCTAAAGTAAAGTAATGGATGCATACGAATGTACAAAGAACGAACTAAAGTAATCTACAGCTAAACTACACCTAACTGGACCCCATAAGCCTAAAAGATACACTCGTGCGCAAATTTAAATAAAAACCCGAACAGACCCCATAAGCCCGACGAATACACAGAATAGCTATAACTACCATAATCTAGAACTAAGAACCAAAGACCAGAGAATATAGAAAAAGAACTTCAACCCAATCCAGTAAAATCTGATAGTACGGAGGCCGAGCATTTCTAGCCAGATGCTCCCCAGAAGTACTTAAGAACTAATCAAGTGTCAAGTAGCTGAGGCCAGACCTCTAACTGAATGCTCTTTATAAGGATCCGAACGACCGAGGCTGGACCTATCTAACTAGATGTTCGTCAAAAGAGCAAATGCAGTCGAGGCCGGAGCTTGACTCTGAATGCCTAACAAGGTACAAAATATAGCTACTGCAAGTGCTCCCATAGATCAATTGTTGCCAAAATCCACTAATCGCCATCCATCTTACTCTTGAATCGTAGAATAGAAATTTTCTATCGCCGCTGAAACTCGTGAAGCCTCAGAATCTAGAAAATAGAATTTGAAGGTCATTGGAGCAAACATATGGCCTAGCTAAGGCCCAAACTATCAGATTCAAGGCAGCTACACCAGTCCACAAGGATCTAAGCTGGCGAAATGACGTCGGGGCAAAACAAAAGTCTGTTGTGTCCGAATCATGAATTTCTAAGGTAAGAACTAGTCACACCTAGGCTAAGGACGAACATGCTTCAAACATACGATAAAATGAGCATACAAATACGCCACAAGCCATAGGCAATCAAAAAGATAAGTAGCATGGTCACAAGTACTCAGTAAACTCCCGAAAAGGCCTAAACATGGTTTCTAAATGTCTAAGCATGATTCAATATAACCTAATCCCAAATTCCAACTATTCAACATACAATTATATTCTCAATTTAATCTAAAGAAGGAGAAACTATAGTCTACCTATAGGCCGATTATGCGCACTCCAAAATAACAAAATCGGAGCTTTCTCTTTCCTAACAGCCTCTGAATGCTGCCATGCTATCAGATATAGTTACACAATGTTAATACAGTCATTTTGATAATAAAATCATCAAATTCAGAGATGGACCAATTTCGGAGTTAAAATTGGGAATGTGGGACCGACTCTGATAATTTTGAAATTAACTTCGTACAAAGGTTTTAACGCTACCCCGAACTTGTGTTCCAAAATGTAATACAATTCAGGGCTCAGAATAGTCCAAACATCAACATGCAATAATACACCATTTTTAAAGCTAAAATTAAGTTATGGCAGCAAGTACAGAAGGAAATTTACCTCAAACAAAGGTTCTAAATCACTTTCTGAAGTACTTAAAGCCTTCTCCTAATGACTCCCCACACCTTAGCCTTTGAATCAGCCAATACCATAAAGAAATGAAGTAGATATGAATGTCGAAGCGAACTACTCAAAAAAGGCAGCCTCGTTTTAGCAAGGACCCTGTCGCTTTAGTGAGGGGTCTCTTTAGTGACCACCTGTGCTTTAGAGACACTCGCCCAAGGGACCAAAATGGATTTAGAGGCTGTCTCTTTAGCGACCAGGGATGGATTAAGAGATGGCCCTAGACACAGTTGGTGCAAAATGAGTTTTGGCATGTCCAAGTCTCCGACGGAGTGCTCGGGATTCATTCAAAACCCTGTATGTGCAAATGAGATATGCTACCCCACCAAATTTGATATTTTGGACTCTATGGTGCATTCAAAATTCCCATATGATTTTTTTAATGTAAGTAGGACCTACACCGATGTGTCATTTTTAGCCAAATTCCACAATTGGCCTCGAAACTAGACCAAAAGCCTCAGGAAGTGAACAAAGGTTCATTCTAGATGAAACTCGACATTTCAAAACTAATTGCGCTGGCATAATTTTTATTCGAGCGCGTTTTCCATGAATGTTGACAAAAGTCAATCTTAGGCCAATTTTCAAAGACAAAAGCACCAAATTGCCTCAAACTCGAGTTGATTGCCTCGATACTCATGTCGACCATACTATTAGTAACACCCTAATTTTTTTCACTAAATTTTGGACCATTTTTCATGTACGTATAGGATCATACTCGATGATTTGAAAGTGCATGCATGATTTAGGAGAAACTCCTAAGTAATTTTAGGGTATTACATGTGATTTAGGATCACAAGGGATCCCTAAAACCAAGCCAAGTCCAAAGAATTTATTTCAGCTAAGTTTCCGAATGAGTTCATATAAGGGTCCACTTCCAATGACCATATATCTTTGAATATAATGAAATGGGTGGCTCGTGACTTTTCACATTAAAGGTCTTTGAGTCTTCTTTCCAACTCCACCAAGATTTTAATATTTGGAGTTCCGAGTCAAAGGTTATGGCTATTTTATGACAAACTATCACTGCAGGAATTTTAGGCCTAGACCATCACTGCAGAAATTTCAGGCTTGGCGCTCCAGTGGAGCCCGGCGCCATTATAGGACTAGAAACTAGCCTCAGTAGTTTGGCCCTTGGCGCGATGTGCCATTAAATCACCTTTAAGGTTTTTAAGCCTATTTCCCAGATTTTAGAAATTTCAGGCTTGGCGCCACAGTGGCGCGGCGCGCCACTATAGCGCCAGAAAGATTTTAGCCCATTTTTTCCAGATTTTGATGAAGGGAAATTTGGACATTTTCCCCTAAACATATATACACTAACTTGTAATGTTTTGGACTATTGTTTTCAGTCTTTTGCCTCTCTAAAAAGCCCTAATCTTCATCCTCTTCTCTCTCAATCCATCTCCAACAAGAATTACCCTCAAAAAAATTCAAGGATTCAAGCTTCCCATTGAACACCTAACAATAAGGTTTCTTCAAAATCTACTTTAAGGTATGTAAGTCTACTCAAAGCATGGGTTATCCCCTCTAGCATTCGAATATTTACTTGAAAGCTATGTTATTCTTGCAACTTCTGGGTATTCGGTATGGGCAGAGAGAGCATCTGAATCCACCCATGTGCCCTACATCTTCTTTTAGATTGAATGTTCATAAGAATGGAGTTTCTTGGTGGATTTATGTCCAAATGAGTCTTTTTCATCTATTAACTTAATTTTTTTATGTTGATATTGTTGAGTCAAGAAATTGACAAATGCTTATGTTGATGTGAGTTGATTGATATGAATTATTATACAAATATTTTATGTCCAAGAGTCGGTTGATATGAGTTATTGAATATATTTTGTTAAAAACTTAAATATGTTGATTATCTCAAATTGAGGATTTAGAGTCTTGGAGTCTTGATGGGTCCCCAAAAGATTTGGAAAATGAATGAGGGAATGATTGGATAGGATTAAATTCCACCATAAATGCATATTTAACTACTCTTGAAAGATGTGATTGAGATTGATTGAATGGTATGATTGATTGAGATGTTGATTGTGATAAAATTGATGAATTGACAATGGTCCAAATAAGACTCGTTAATATGAGTAGATTGAGTTAATTATATAGAGTTTTATAAGCATTGACTCTTGGGAGGAGTATCGAACACCGAATTAGGTACAAGTAAGTAATAACTCAAATCCAATAACTACGTCACCAAACATAGGAGGGGATCAGACAGTTAAAGTCGAATGTTTCCTAAATTATTGTCCTGATATGATAGGACTTGATTAGTTATGGATTCATGATTGGTTGATTCATTCATACCCTGGCAAAGTATTAACGGATGCGGCAACAACGTCGGCTTATTGTACTATCACTGGCTCATAAGTGATGGTTGTCGAATAAGAGAAACTCCCATATAGGTCTTGATTGTACTCTGAGTAGGATTGGGTTGAATTGTATGTGATTGGTCTTATCTAAAACATATTCTTGTTTAGACTTAGGACACTTGGGTTGAGTTGTTTCTTTCTCTGAGTTGAGATTTTGAGTTGATATGATTTCTTCCTTATGTTTGTTTCATTCGGCCATTTTACATACTCGTACATTCCACATACTGACGCTATTTGGCCTGCATCATTTCATGATGCAAAGACAGGTACTAGAGGTCATCAACCTGTGCATCATTGAAGATCTATTCGCTTTCAGCTAGTTGGTGAGCCCTCCCTACTTCCGGAGGATACCGAAACTATCTTTTTAGCTTTGATTAGTTTTCTTTTATTTGGAATTATGGTAGCCATAGACCTGCTATTGGCACCTCCTAGATTGTTGATAGAGGCTTCATAGACTGTAATGTGGATGTTGTTGATTTGTTTCATTTTGACTAGTTTTATTCTTACTAGTTATTGATTGGATACGTGGTTGGCCTTTGGCCTTAATTTTGAATAGTATCCTTGTGATTTGAGTCTTCTGCTAATAGAATGTGACTGAATGGAAGTGTGATTGGACCAAGTGATTTGCTTGAAGTCAAGCAATGGTTTTCGAGTGTCGGCCACGTCTAGGGTACCCTCCCGGGGTGTGACAAACTTGGTATTAGAGCACAGAGTTCAAGGGTCCTAGGGAGTCTATGAAGTCGTGTCTAGTAGAGTCTTGCTTATGGGTGTGCTGTGGACCACGCTTATAATCAAGAGGCTATAAGACATTAAGAATTGTTTCACTTCTTTCATACTCTGAATTTGTGCGATAGAGTTTAACTCTATAAAGGTTCTTTTCTAATTCGTGCATTTACACGTTGCAGACAATGCCTCCAAAATGTATCGAAGGTCAGAGGAACGCCATCTGCACAAAGGTACCACAAATAGAGATTCCCCGTCCAAGGACTAGGGTCTGACCTGCAAGATATACTAAGGCACCTCAAATGCCTACTAGTCAACCTATACCAACTTCAGAGGCAGATTTCCGAGGAGCGATTACTATGCTTACTTAATTAGTGGCTACTCGCAATGGTAACCACAGTTCACCAACTCTTAGCTCTAGTTCTTAAGAGCCATCTGCTACCACGAGGATTAGAAATTTTCTAAGAAAGAATCTGCCGGTGTTCACGGGTTCTAAGGTTGATGAGGATCCCCAAAATTTCATTGATGAGATGTGGAAGATCCTGAAAGCGATGCACGCTACAGAGATTGAAGGGGGTTGAGTTGGTGTCTTATCAACTTAAGGATGTGGCAAATATCTGGTATAACCAGTAGGAACAAAGTAGAGGTAATGATGTGGATCCTGCTATTTGGGATGAGTTTGATAGGGCATTTCTTGATCACTTCTTTCCTAGAGAACTAAGGGAGGCAAAAGTAGAAGATTTGAGAATTTGAGACAAGAGGGTATGACAATTAAGGAGTATAGTCTGAAGTTCATCCAGCTGTCCAGATATGCTCCAAAAATGATCCCAGATATGAGGTCAAGGATGAGAAAATTTGTCTCCAGATAAGGAAGACATGTGAAGAAGGAGTGCAAAGCAGCATTGTTAATCTCTGACATGGATAATTCCATATTAATGGTATATACTCAGCAGGTAGAGAATGAGAAGAGGAAAGACAAGGAAGAGCATTTGAGAAAGAAGGTAAAATAAGTTGGACATGAGAGTGAGCAGAGGAAAATCAAGGGCAACAAGTACTTCTTTCAGAAGAGGTCTTCCAACTATGCCCCATTTGTGGCAAATGCATCTGAGCCGCATAATAGGTATGATTGACAGGGACAGAGTCATCAGAATTTTAGATCCTAGGGTTCTCAATCCCAGACTAGTATGGGTCAAGGTTTTAGGGGAAAACCACCATGCGGCAAGTGCGGTAAGCTCCACTTGGGAGAGTGCAAAGAGGGAAAAGTTGATTGTTATAAATACGGCCAAGTGGACTATTTTCAGAAGGAGTGTCTGATATAGGGAAACAGAGCCCAGTATTCTACCACCGCACCACCAGCTAGAGGTAATCAGAGGGGCACTACTTCAGGTACGAGTGAAGGTACAAACCATCTATATGCCATGGGTAGTCGCCAAGATTAGGAGAACTCTCCAAATATTATGACGGGTATGATTCAAGTTTCTACTCTTGATTGTTATGTTTTGATGGACCCGGGTGCCACATTATCTTTTGTGTCTCCTTATGTGTCTAGTAAATTTAATAAAATTCCTGAATGTCTTCTAGAGTCTTTCAGTATAGCTGCTCCTGTTGGTGATTCTGTATTACATGAGAGAGTCTATAGAGATTGTACCATGTCAATCTATCACAGGGATACCCTAGCTCACTTAGTTGAGTTGGACATAGTTGATTTTGATATGATCATTGGCATGGATTGGCTTTATGTCTTTTATGCCTCTATTGATTGTAGGACTCGGATTGTTAAGTTCAAATTCCTGAATGAGGCTGTCATAGAGTGGAAGGGTAGTCCTATCGTGCCTAAGGGTAAGTTTATTTCCTACCTTAGTGCTAGAAAGTTAATCTTAAAAGGGTGTATTTATCACATCGTCTGAGTAAAAGATGACAATGTTGAGTCTCCATCCCTTGAGTTGGTTCCAATTGTCAAAGAGTTCCCTGAAGTCTTTCCTGAAGATCTGCCTAGAGTCCCTCCTGATAGGGAGATCGACTTTGGGATTGATATCCTTCCTAATACACAGCCTATCTCTATCCCTCCATATAGAATGGCTCCTACTAAGTTGAAAGAGTTGAAAGAACAATTGAAGGATTTATTAGACAAAGGATTCATTAAGCCGAGTGTCTCACCTTGGGGTGCTCCTTTCTTATTCGTGCGAAAGAAAGATGGGTTGCTTAGAATGTGTATTGATTACAGGCAACTAAACAAGGTCACCATAAAGAAAAAATACCCTCTCCCCAGAATAGATGATTTATTTGACCAACTTCAGGGTGCCACTTGTTTCTTAAAGATAGACCTAAGATCATGTTACCATCAGTTGAAGGTGAGGGAGTGTGATATCCTAAAGATAACTTTTCGGACCCATTATGGATATTTTGAGTTCTTGGTTATGTCCTTTGGGTTGACTAATGCCCCTGCAACTATTATAGATCTCATAAACCGAGTATTTAAGCCATATCTTAATATGTTTGTGATTGTCTTCATTGATGATATTTTGGTTTACTCCAAGAATGAGAAGGAACACGCCTATCATCTTAGAGTCGTCTTGCAAACTCTAAAAAACCAGGTATTGTATGCAAAGTTCTCCAAATGTGAATTTTGGCTTGCATCAATGGCTTTCTTAGGCTATATTATATCTGGAGATGGTATTCAGGTTGATACTCAAAAGATTGAGGCAGTGAAAAATTGGCCCAGACCCACATCCCCAACAGATATAAGAAGCTTTTTTGGTTTGGCTGGCTATTATCGAAGGTTTGTAGAGGGATTCTCATCCATATCATCACTATTGACCAAGCTGACCCAAAAAAGGCTAAGTTCCAATGGTCCGATGCTTGTGAGGAGAGTTTCCAGAAATTGAAGACCAAGTTGACCACTACTCCTGTTTTGACCTTACCCAATGGAACAAAGGATTTTGCAATCTATTGTGATGCGTCAAGAGTTGGTTTGTGGTGTGTGTTGATGCAGAGGGGAAAAGTGATAGCCTATGCTTCAAGACAGCTTAAGATTCATGCGAAAAATTACCCAACTCATGACCTTGAGCTGGCAGCTATGGTATTTGCTCTTAAAATTTGGTGCCACTACTTGTATGGAGTGTATGTTGATGTGTTCACCAATCATAAGAGTTTGCAATACATCTTCAGCCAGAAAGAACTCAACCTGAGGCAAAGAAGATGGCTCGAGCTACTCAAGGATTATGATATGAGCATTCTCTACCATCCAAATAAAGGTAATGTTGTTCCTGATGCTCTTAGCAGGTTGTCTATGGGTAACACTGCCCATATAAAGGAGGGAAGGAAAGAATTGGCTAAAGAGGTGCATAGATTAGCTCGATTGGGAGTTTGGCTTGAAGAGAATAATGAAGGTAGAGTTAATGTTCAGAATGGGTCTAAATCCTCACTTGTGGCAAAGGTAAAAAAGAAGCAAGACCAAGATCCCATCCTCCTTCAGTTGAAAGAGGTTGTTCACAAACAAAAGGTGATGGTTTTCTCCAAAAGGGGCGATGGTGTATTGAGGTACCAGAATAGATTGTGTGTCCCGGATATTGATGATGTTCGATAAAGGATTATGGCCAAAGCACATAGTTCCAGATACTCTATTCATCCTGGTTCTACAAAGATGTATCATGACTTGAGGGAAGTCTATTGGTGGAGTGGAATGTAGAGAGATATCGCTAAATTTGTTTCTAAGTGCCCGAATTGCCAACAGGTTAAAGTTGAGCATCAAAGGACATGTGGGTTAGCACAAAATATAGAGATTCTGAAATGGAAGTAGGAGATGATCAATATGGACTTTATTACAGGTTTGCCGAGGTCCCCAAAACAACATGATTCGATTTGGGTGATTATGGATAAAATGACTAAATCAGCTAACTTCTTGGCAGTTAAGACTATTGACACCGCAGTAGATTATGCAAAATTATATATTCAGGAGATTGTTAGATTGCATAACGGTTCCCTTGACTATCATCTCAGACAGAGGAGCTTAATTCACTTCTCAATTTTAGAGATCCTTTTAGAAAGGACTGAGTTTAAAGGTGAATCTTAGTATAGCCTTTCATCCCCAAATAGATGGCTAAGTGAAGCGCACCATCCAGACATTGTAGGATATATTCAGGGCATGTGTACTTGACTTCAAAGGAAATTGGGATGATCATTTACCTCTCATAGAGTTTGCATATAATAATAGTTATTATGCAAGTATACAAATGGCTCCCTATGAAGCTTTGTATGGGAGGAGGTGTAGATCACCAATTGGGTGGTTTAAGGTTGGTGAAGTTGAGTTGATTGGGCCTACTTTTGTTCACCAAGCTATGGAGAAGGTGAGAGTTATTCATGATAGGCTAAAGATGGCCCAAAATTGCCAAAAATCTTACACCAATGTGAGAAGGAGAGACTTAGAGTTTGAGGTGGATGATTGGGTGTATTTGAAAGTGTCACCCATGAAGGGCGTCATGAGGTTTGGAAGGAAGAAAAAGCTTAGTCCTCGATACATTGGTCCTTACTAGATTGTGAGGAGGATTGGAAGTGTAGCGTATGAGTTGGAGTTACCTTCTGAGCTAGCCGCCATTCATCGGTATTTCAAGTTTTGATATTGAAGAAGTGCTTGGGCGATCCTTCAATTGTAGTCCCCATTAATAGTATTGGAGTTAAGAATACCTTGTCTTATGAAGAGGTTCCGGTCCAAATTCTTGATCGTCAAGTTCGCAAATTAAGGAACAAGGAGATTGCCTCGGTCAAAGTCTTATGGAGAAATCAATTTGTTGAGGAAGACACATGTGAAGTTGAGAAAGCTATGAAAACTAAATATCCGCATTTATTCATTCCTATCGATGAGAATATTGAAGGTAATGTCCATTTTCTTGATTTGAATTAGTATGTCCCATTTTGAGTTTGAATAGTAAATTATTTTGAGAATTTGATTGGTTGAATGATTGAGTTCTGATTGTGATTTGTACCTCGAGTCCATCCTTGGTTTACTCATCATTCGAGGAAGAATGATCCCAAGGGGGAGATAATGTAACACCCCAAATTTTTTTCACTAAGATTCGAACCATTTTTCATGTATGTATAGGATCGTACTCGATGATTTTAAAGTGAATGCATGAGTTAGGTGTCACGACCCAACCCCGTAGGCCGTGAATGGGGTCCGACCTGGACCCCCCGTGTACCTAGCTATCAACTGTGGTCAAATTGAACTGTAAATAAAATAATATCATGTAACAGAGCCCCATTGGGCGATAACATTTTCATAAACCTGTAGCCCTTTTCGTTTGTATCACAACATGACAGGGCACGCAAGCTCACAAGGCTGCCATAACATAATAACATATATCATATATCATGTAGACCCAGCTGAATCAAACTGACATACACAACCCAAATATACATGTCTGCAGACCTCTAAAAATAAAAATGATAACATATGGCGGGACAGGGCCCCCGCCGTACACCCGAATGGACAAAAAACTTTTATACATCAGTGGACGGTATCAAAAACTAGGCCCCGATACAATGGAGCATCTTCCAGCTGAGCTGCATGGAATCCTAAGCTGAAGAACTCCCAAAACCTGTATCTGTACCTGCGGGCATGAAATGCAGCCCCCCCCAAAGAAAGGGGGTCAGTACGACATATATACTGAGTATGTAAAACACAACATAATAGAACTAGAAGCGTATCTGAAGTAGAGAAGCAGGGGATAAAATATCAAAATTGGAAACCTGTACCTGTACTCTGTGAATCATGAAAGCATGCATGCTCAAATTATACAATATAGCCGGCCCTTTCAGGGGTCCGATGAATCATATCTGTAGGATCATCATAGGACCGGCGCCATCTCCACCTTATTGCAATACATCATCATATATATACACATTCGTACCCAACCCTTTAGTGAAGGTCTCGGTGGACAATGTAGTGAGTTGTGCATGAACGGACCTAGCCTGGGACTCAGTGAAAGAAGTGTTACAGTATACACGAGTAGAGTAGTGAGTAACTATATGTAATTCAAATCATTATCAGAGACTCGACAGAATAGGAAAGTTAAGATTTTACTTGAGGACCTGAGTAGTGGTGTAGTCATCTCGAGTGTCCTCTAAATGCCATTACGGTCTGTCTCAATTAAGATCTCGAGGACCCTAGACATGTAGTAACATAGGGCCAAATCGTTTATGGAATCAGAAACACTTATTACCTTATAGTCTTTAGGACGTAGAGGCTGTACATTTGTTACCTGTTTGACATATAAAAGTTTCCAAGGAAAGTAGTTCAACTACTATAGGAGTTCAATATTCATAAGTAATTAAGAGATGTTTAAGAATGGATTTACCTCGGAGTTCAGATCAGATTCAACTTACAACTAAAACAAGGACATTCCCAAAGGAAGAAAGAGAATAAGCTCTATATAGTCTGTACTTTCCTTCAGGTGATCTTCATATACATATTTATACCCTGCAACAACAAGTCACACCCCTGCAGCATCACCTCACAAGAACAACATTTTATTTCGATGACAATTAAACTATAGCGACTCCAATTTAGTTTATTTCGAACGTCGAATATTTCCACGACTTTCGTACACTTCCAGAAGACTACAAGGTGTATAATATACTCTATAAAAATACCATAAAGTCCAAATTTAAAGGAGAATCCTTACCTTACCCGAAATTGGCCAAAACTAACCAAAATTGTGCCTCAGAACTTTTCTGGCGCGACTTGAATGCCGTGGCTGCTTTCTGTCCGATTTTTGCTGCACCAACCCATGATTTTATACTAATAATACCTCCATATCATCCTGGTATACGCTAGATAATTAATTTACGGAGCAAAATCAGGACTTACCTATTTTTTTCCCCTTGGCCGCCCTTTTTTTCTCTCTAGTTTAGGGTTTTTGGTTCCTTTGTTTGCTGCTGGAGTTTGTGAACACAAACTGAAAATATTTCATGATATACATGTATATTGGTGGTCCTAGGAGGCGACACATTTCAGCCCCTAAGGGGGACACGTGTCTAGCCCCTATTGGGCCACCGTATCTATGCAAGTAAGGAGAGGCTGCCACGTGGCAGTGGGCCCACCTCCCCCAAGAAGGTGGGTCACCTACTTGAAACCAAGCAGGTGGGTCACCTACTTGAACCCAAGTAGGTGGGTCACCTGCTTGCTTGAGGTGCTGCCACATGTCACCCTCTCATTGGCTGCCCTACATCATTTTTTTTGTTCCTCGTGGGTTCATAATCTCGTCTTATTTTAAGAGCCTATGTCATCCATTCAACTTAAGCTTGGTATGTACTCTAATATCTTAACTATGTAAGACTTCCAAGTTAGTAGCTTACGTAAGTAAATCTATTTCTACGACTCATTACATGGCCTCCAATTCCTTCCGGATTCTTATGACTCCATTTCCAACCTTCTCTACTATGGGTATCACATTCCGCCTTCCTTAGAATCATTTGATAGTGTCATAGCGTATACGTCTCACATGGTAATGTCTAAGGAACTTAGGAGACATTCTGAGTTTAAAAGTGTGGGGTGTGACATCCTTTCCCCTTTAGAACATTCATCCCTGAATGTTAAACAAAACTTCCCTTAGAACTTTATATAGACCGTAGGGAGATTCTTTGTTATTTCCCTAACACATACTACTTCCATACAAGTACTTAATATACGTATTTTAGGAGTTGGGGTTCCTATAGACATTGGGAATAGGTGCGAATACTTGTGTTTTATGTTCTCCTTAGCTTCTCCGGTCATCCTCTTTCCGGTTTTGGTTTTTCCACATTATCTTGACGGAAGGCATGTCTTTAGTCCACAATCTTCTAGCTTGTCGATTTAAGATGGTAATAGGTTGTTCCTCGCAGAATTCCATCTTCTGGACACCATCCATAGAATATACCCTGGGTGACTCGTCAGTACCCTTGCGAAGCATTCCTATCTGATGGACTGGGTGTATAGTCTCCAAATGAGGTGGTAAGCTCAACTTACTAGCTACGTTGCCCACCTTACGAGTAACTTGATACAATCTAACATATTCTGGGTTAAGTTCCTTTTCTAGGTGACCCTATTATGAATATCCAATCATCAACTTGAACTCTATATGTCGATGTCGATTATCTGTATATTATTCCTCCCGAATCTGGGCTTTTAGTCAATAGCTTACTTAATCCTACTAGGGCCTTTTTAGCTTAGTCTTTCTAACATCTACCCATCCAATAGGGGACTTATATGTCTTACTCTACCAGTCTTGTACAGAGTCATTAGGATACTAGAGTGGTAGCTATTATGGTAGTTAAACTCAATAAGTTATGGACGATCGTCTCAGTTACTCTTAAAGCCAACCATATAATAGTATGCTCAGTCGATTCAGCAGCTCAAGGAAAAATGCAGTACGAAGACCTATATGTGCTCCTGATCTTTTCTTGGACTGATCTCTAGACGTTAATCATAATTGAAGTCCCTCTATCTGAGATATTAGCAGGGGAAACCTCACGAAACCTTATTACCTCCTTGTCCTATAACTTCACCTGGTTCCAACTGTATAGGTGGTTTTATTTGAAAGCAAATGAGCTAATTTATTAGCCTATTCACAATAACCCATATAGCACCCTACTCTTACAGAGTACAAAATAGGTTCATAATGACATTGATAATTTGGGAACCGTTAGCCTCATATAGTCCTTCTTGACTCTTTTCAGAACTTTAACTGCCATTCAATCTTTTGGGTCCTTCTTCCCCTCCTTTTTTTCCCAATCCTTAGGGTTGGCTACCGAATAATGTTGCAGTTCCCTCATATAATGGCTCTCGTAGTCGTTCTGTGCTTTGTCTAACATGATCTGGTATAGTTCTGACAGAATTTTGGCATATATACTCTCCATCCTATATTAACCAGCTAGTTTTGCCAGTATCATTTAAACTCTTTCACCACTTTCCTTACCCCCACTTATAACCCTCTAGACACATTATCCTGTGTCATTTTCTTCCTTACAAAATGACGAGAGGGTACAAGAAGTATCCTAGCGTTATCTCGCTAGTCCTCATGTTTTACCTCGCCCTTTTTCTCCCTTATCCTACATTCAATGTCAGGGGAGATCTTTGGCCCAATCGTGGCCATGTATTATGTCACCCATAGCACTAATTCCATCTCGATAGTTTGGCTTAACCTATCTTTGTATCTTTCGATAGTTAATTGCAACTTAGGCTCCCTTGCCCAAGATAATAGCTATGGGGACTCCGTAAGGTCCTACCACTCTTTTACTCTACAATTTTACACCTTCTCGGCGGAGTAGATAACCTTTGATTGAAAGAGCAGGGACTAATATCGTTAATCCACGAGTAACATTCCCTTCAGAGTCATCTTTCGATGGAGTGTGGAATGAGTCTTGTAGTCCTGGTTATATTGTGGAATTTCTGACCTTGGGTAGTACTTCCTGGATTCCATAAATTATATCAACTAGTACCCTTACCTTTTTGGGTTTTGATTTTCCAATCCTTAGAGTTGGCTACCAAGTGGTGTCAAAATTCCCTCGCCCACTGGCCCATATAGTCATTCTGCAGTTTTCCTCTCATTAACTGGTTCTATGTTGAAGAATGGTGACATTTGAGTGTGTCGTCAGTTAGCAATTAGCTAATCCTTCTTGTTTTTCTTAAGCCCTTATTACAATTACCTTAACGTATCTTATAATACTCTGGGTACATAATCTCATATTGTTTCTCCGTCGCTAGTTCAGATTCTTCCATTTCGCACGATCACACCAGCACTAACGCATTAAGTTCCATCAGAATTTCGAAGTTAAGCATGCTGGGGCGAGAGTAATATTGGGATGGGTAACCTCCCTAGGAAGTCTTCATGTCGCGTTTTGTTGTAACCTTTTCCATGATGTGCGGGCACTCAATTTAGTCCAATATTTACCTCAGCGTTGTCTCGCGAGTCTTTATGTTTCGCCTTGTCCTTTCCTCTGTTATCTTGCAACCAGTATCGGCGTAGACCTTTAGTTCCGCTATGACCATGTCCCCCCTTTCTGTATGCACCCATTCATTAGGGTGGGCTACTGAGTAGTGCTAAAGTTTGTTCATATAGTGACCTTTGGAGCCGCTTTGATTCTTGACTATTATTAGCTGGCATAGCTATAAAGGAATTTGACATATAAGCTCCCCTATCCTCTATTCACTTTGTGCTCTTCTCATTTTCTACCACAGGAGGCTCTCTATTCTTTTGTCCTTGGTTATATATCTATCGCCACATCATTTGCGACCAACTCTATAGCCAACATTTTGGCTTTTTGGTCTAGCATGTTGTCATTATCCTTCGTAATGTCTCTTAAGTTGGTTGATATCCTTTCATGGTTACACTCTTTTATTTTTATACGCAGTCGCCTTCTAGTGTTATGTTGTTCAGGGTCTCGTCACAAACTTCCTAACGCTGCCTTATGTAGCATTCTGGCTTCTATCC
The DNA here is from genome assembly GCF_947179165.1 of Solanum dulcamara. Classification (NCBI taxonomy): domain Eukaryota; kingdom Viridiplantae; phylum Streptophyta; class Magnoliopsida; order Solanales; family Solanaceae; genus Solanum; species Solanum dulcamara. The sequence goes on from NC_077243.1 coordinate 60,680,776, forward strand.
AATTATTGGTAGCTTTCGAACCTTTCCAACTTGGTTCAGCAAGATATCTTATTGAATTTTAGACGTCTCTCTCAACTATATTGCCATATCAATTGCCTCCTCCTACTTTTGCCATTTTCTCACTAACTTCCCCCCTTTAGAGGGTACTCATACTTTCATCTGCTTGTACCTTGCTCTATGTCTCTTTGTCCAGTCTCAATTTCGCCCAATCCCTACCTCCAATCTACTTGGTACTATATCAGGTCCCCATCTTTCTGTATATTTTACCATCTGATTATCCGTGTATGGAATCTTGGCCAAATCATGAAACGACGAGAATCTTTCCATACATAGTGTGACACCTCATCTGTTACTCTGTACTTAAGTAGTGGGACCTATGGGACTACTCGTCTGAGGCCACATTCTACTTATCTTCATCAAAAATTAATTAGTACTTGTAGTGGTTCCAATTTCCACTAGGCAGTACTAGTATTCCAACGATAACTATTTAAGGTTTTCTTGAAGTAGTGGCTTTGTCCCAACCTATATCCTTTGCTTCTTGGGGCGAATAGAAGTTGCGCCATTTGTTCCTTAAGTTTTCCATCCTCATCCCTTAAGGGTTCCACTATTTTTGTATCTTAAGCTCCATACCCTTACTGCGTACTCAACGCAGGCTTTTAACATAGTTAGCCTCTACCAAGGGCGCCTTATTAGCGGTCTCACTTTATCCCTGTATAATTGGATCACATGGTTCAATTCATATTAAAATATCCCCCTTTTAATTCACATTCGTGTTCCGTTCCTGACATCTCTTTGAGGTGCTACTGTTAGAAGTTCTTTTTCCAATTAGTCGGTGGAGAACTATAAACTGTTATCATAACTTATTTTCCAACCATTGGTGGAGAAACCAAAACCTCCTAAACATCACAGTACTTCCCTTTTAATACTTGACGTACTTGATCTCCTTTCGAGTTTATCCTCGGGTTATGAACAACTCATCTAACTTGCAATTAGGTGTTGGGGGCTTGGTATTTTTTTTCAAAAAGAGTGAAACTCATTCACGGGACATTTCCTCCTTCATCCTGAGCCCTTTGTTTATATTCCTACAATACAAATACGGCTGGAGATACCATAGTCTAAACTTTACTACTTAAATAATCTTTTGTTCCTCCGAGATAAAATTCTTCAAGTGAAAAGGGTGCCCCTTATCGACGACCTGAAGGGTACCTCTTACTACTTTAGTTAAACACGTAGGGGTACTTGGTATCAATTTTCCAGACATCTCAAAATCTATGTTCCATTCCCTTTTCCTTGCCTTGGGAAGATTTCGGCAAAGTTTCCTCTGTACTTCTTACTATCCCACAACCTGCACACAGAAAATACCAACAATGCCTCACAGGGCCAACACATATATATATATTCAGGTCATATCGCAGCCGCACAGGGCTTTCAATATCATCTCATATCGCAGCCACAAAGGGCTTTCAATGTCAATAATAATATAAAAATACTAGACTTACCTCATACGTCAAACTTCAAATTGCATTTGGTGCACTTCCTATCTTCTTTCCTTTCTGGTTTCAACTTTACATTTCAATATTACTTCAATACCTTACCCGACGGATATCTTCTATGCCTTTACTTTACTTACCTACGTGCTTCGTAATGTCCCATGTCGTCAATTACTTCCTTCAGTTGATGTCGTCCTTCTGTTAAGATCCAAGGTTAGTATAAGGAATTTTCCTATGACTCGGATCTATAGCACGATCTCAGATGTAGAAGAAAGGTAACATACTAAATATCATATAGCTTCCTGTTTGTAGATGTGACGCGCAACACATTGATAACCAAGACTCTACTAGACACGGTCTGTAGACTTTCCAAGGACGAACTTCTCTGATACCACTTCTATCACGACCCAACCCCATAGGCCGTGACTGGGGTTCGACCTGGACACCCCGTGTACCTAGCTATCAACTGTGGTCAAATTGAACTGTAAATAAAATAATATCATGTAACAGAGCCCCTCTGGGCGATAACAGTTTCATAAACCTGTAGCCCTTTTCGTTTATATCACAACATGATAGGGCACGCAAGCCAACAAGTCTGCCATAACTTAATAACATATATCATATATCATGTAGACCCAGCTGAATCAAACTGACATACAGAACCCACATATACATGTATGCAGACCTTTAAAAATATAAATGACAACATATGGCAGGATAGGGCCCCCGTCGTACCCCCGAATGGACAAAAAAAATTATACATTAGTGGACAGTATCAAAAACTAGGCCCTGATACAATGGAGCCTCTTCTAGCTGAGCTGCATGGAATCCTAAGCTGACGGACTCCCAAAACCTGTATCTGTACCTGCGGGCATGAAATACAGCCCCCTCGAAGAAAGGGGGTCAGTACGACATATGTACTGAGTATGTAAAACACAACGTAATACAACTAGAAGCGTATCTGAAGTAGAGAAGCAGGGGATAAAATATCAAAATTGGAAACCTGTACCTGTACTCTGTGAATCATGAAAGCATGCATGCTCAAATTATACAATATAGCTGGCCCTTTCAGGGGTCCGATGAATCATATCTGTAGGATCATCATAGGCCCGGCGCCATCTCCACCTTATTGCAATACATCATCATCATATATATATATATTCGTACCCAACCCTTTAGTGAAGGTCTCGGTGGACAATGTAGTGAGTTGTGCATGAACGGACCTGGCCTGGGACTCGGTGAAAGAAGTGTTACAGTATACACGAGTAGAGTAGTGAGTACCTATATGTAATTCAAATCATTATCAGAGACTCGACAGAATAAGAAAGTTAAGGTTTTACTTGAGGACCCGAGTAGTGGTGTAGTCATGTCGAGTGTCCTCTAAATGCCATTACGGTCTGTCTTAATTAAGATCTCGGGGACCCTAGACATGTAGTAACATAGGGCCAAATCGTTTATGGAATCAGAAACACTTATTACCTTATAGTCTTTAGGATGTAGAGGCTGTACATTTGTTACCTCTTTGACATATAAAAGTTTCCAAGGAAAGTAGTTCAACTACTATAGGAGTTCAATATTCATAAGTAATTAAGAGATGTTTAAGAATGGATTTACCTCGGAGTTCAGATCAGATTCAACTTACAACTAAAACAAGGACATGCTCAAAGGAAGAAAGAGAATAAGCTCTATATAGTCTGTACTTTCCTTCAGGTGATCTTCATATACATATTTCATACCCGGCCCTTCATGGGGCTCGGTGAATCACTATGGCATCATAACCTCATTTTCGTATCAAATACATCTTAATGAAAATGAGAGATAGCTTCCCATACATTACATTCTGACACATAGAAGACCTACTAGGCAATACTCAATCTTTACAGAAATTCCAATACTAAGCAGTGGATAGGGGTTATGGGGAATACTTGGAATTTTGGGAATGGAATTATCCCCCCATTCCACACACAATTCACTTAAGGCTAAAACTTTCCAAAAGGAAAGAAAGATAGTTGTATGAACTTATACTAAAACATGCCAAGAGAAAGCTTTACATACCTTGTCTGAATTATTCCTTATCCTGCTTGCCTCATCGTCCTTTGAACCTATTCAATATGAAATTAGTATGAATATCAATGCCTTTTACTTTCCAGCACCCTAGGTTACATCTTAGTATTAATGGAATCTATTTCCTTAGTCGCTTCCCCGACTAGTTTTGTTATTCGCTAAGGCGTCGACGAAAATTGGGCAGCACCACCCCTATAATGTGCCCTATCCAAAATTCCAATTAGGTCCATAAGACCTAAAGCCAACCAAAAACATCAACCTTCATCAATTTGGACCAACAATATACAACATAAACTCCAAACGACTCCTTCAAAAATATGATATCAAAATAGGGTTTCTAGTTTCCATTTTGCAAAACCTTTAACTGTACGAAGCGGGGGGGGGGGGGGGTCGTGTGGATGAAACCAGAAGCTCCCCCACCTCATTTAGACCATATTTAGTCCCTGAAACAACAAGTCACACCCCTGCAGCAACACCTCACAAGAACAACATTTTATTTCGACGACAATTCAACTATAGTGACTATAATTTAGTTTATTTCGAACGTCAAATATTTCCATGACTTTATTACACTTACAGCAGCCTAAAAGGTGTATAATATAATATATAAAAACACCATAAAGTCCAAATTTAAATTAGAAGCCTTACCTTACCCGAAATTGGCCAAAACTAGCCAAAATTGTGCCTCGGAACCTTTCTAGCGCGACTTGAACGCCGTGGCTGCTTGCTATCCGATTTTTGCTGCACCAAGCCATGATTTTATACTACTAATACCTCCATATCATCGTGTTATATGCTATATAATTAATTTACGGAGCGAAATCGGGACTTACCTATTTTTTTTCCCTTGGCCGCCCTCTTTTTCTCTCTAGTTTAGGGTTTTTGGTTCCTTTGTTTGCTGCTGGAGTTTGTGAACACAAACTTAAAATATTTCATGATATACATGTATATTTGTGGTCCTAGGAGGTGACATGTGTCAGCATCTAAGGGGGACAGGTGTCCAGCCCCTATTGGGCCACCGTATCTATACAAGCAAGGAGAGGCTGCCATGTGGCAGTGGGGCCCACCTCCCCCAAGCAGGTGGGTCACCTACTTGACCCCAAGAAGGTGGGTCACCTTCTTGATTGAGGTGCTACCACGTGTCACCCTCTCATTGGCTTCCCCGCATCATTTTTTTTCTTCCTTGTGGGTTCGTAATCTCGTCTTATTATAAGAGCTTATGTCATCCATGCTACTCAAGCTTGGTACGTACTCCAATAGCTTAAGTATGTAAGACTTACAAGTTAGTAGCTTACGTAGGTAAATCGAGTCGTACGACTCATTACTTGGCCTCCAATTCCTTCCGGATTCTTATGACTTCTTTTTGAACCTTCTCTACTATGGGGTATCACATTCCCCCTTCCTTAGAGTCATTTGATAGTGTCATAGCGTATACGGCTGACATGGTAATGTCTAAGGAACTTAGGAGACATTATGAGTTTAAAAGTGTGGGGTGTAACATTAGGAGCAACTCCTAAGTAATTTAAGGGTATTACATGTGATTTAGGGTCACAAGGGAACCCTAAAACCAAGCCAAGTCCAAAGAATTCATTTCGGCCAAGTTTCCAAATGAGTTCATATAAAGGTCAACTTCGAACGACTATATCTCTTTGAATATAATGAACTGGGTGGCCCATGACCTATACAATTAAAGTTCTTTGATTCTTCTTTCCAACGCCACAAAGATTTCAATCTTTGGAGTTCATAATAAAACGTTATGGCTATTTTACGATAGACTATCACTGTAGGAATTTCAGGCCTAGACCATCAGTGCAGAAATTTCAGGCCTGGCGCTCCAGTGGCGCCCGGCGCCACTATAGCGCCAGAAACTAGCCTCAGTAGTTTGGCCCTTGGCGCGACTCACCACTAAATCACTACAGGGTTTTTAAGCCCATTTTTCATATTTCAGAAATTTCAGGCTTGGCGCCGCAGTGGCGCGGCATGCCACTATAGCGCCAGAAGGGTTTTAGCCTATTTTTTCCAGATTTTGATGAAGGGCAATTTGGACATTTTACCTTAACATATATACACTAACTTGGAATGTTTTGGACCATTTGTTTTAGTCTTTTGCCTCTCTAAAAAGCCCTAATCTTCATCCTCTTCTCTCTCAATCCATCTCCAACAAGAATTGCCCTAAAATAATTAAAGGATTCAAGCTTTCCATTGAAGACCTAACGATAAGGTTTCTTCAAAATCTACTTTAAGGTATGTAAGGCTACTCAAAGCATGGGTTGAATCCACCTATGTTCCCTACATCTTCTTTGAGATTGAATGTTCATAGGAATGGAATTTCTTGGTGGATTTATGTCCAAATGAGTCTTTTTCATCTCTTAACTTATTTTTTGTTATGTTGATGTTGTTGAGTCAAGAAATTGACAAATGCTTATGTTGATGTAAGTTGATTGATATGAATTGTTATACCAAATTTTTATGTCTAAGAGTCGGTTGATATGAGTTGTTGAATATATTTTGTTAAAAACTTAAATATGTTGATTATCTAAAATTGTGGATTTAGAGTCTTGGAGTCTTGATGAGTCCCGAAAAGATTTGTAAAATGAATGAGGGAATGATTGGATAAGATTAAATTCCACCATAAATGCATAGTTAACTACTCTTGAAAGATGTGATTGGGATTGATTGGATGGTATAATTGGTTGAGATATTGATTGCAATAAAATTGATGAATTTACAAAGGTCCAAATAAGACTCGTTAATATGATTAGATTGAGTTGATTGTATAGAGTTTTATGAGCATTGACTCTTGGAAGGAGTATCGAGCACCGAATTGGGTAAGAGTAAGTAATAACTCGAATCCAATAACTACGTCGCCAAATATAGGAGGGTATCGGACCGTTAAAGTCGGATGTTTTCCAAATTATTATCTTGAAATGATAGGATTTGATTGGTTATGGATCCATGATTGGTTGATTCGTTCATACCCTAGAAAAGTATTAACGGACACGGCAACAACGTCGGCTTGTTGTACTATCACTAGCTCATAAGTGATGGTTGTCGGATAAGAGAAACTCCCATATAGGTCTTGATAGTACTCTGGGTCGGATTGGGTTGAATTGTATGTGATTGGTCTTGTCTAAAACATATTCTTGTTTAGACTTAGGACACTTGGGTTGAGTTATTCCTTCCTCTGAGTTGACATTTTGAGTTGATATGATTTCTTCCTTATGTTTGTTTCATTCGGCTATTTTACATACTCGTACATTCCACGTACTGACGTCATTTGGCATGTTATCATTTCATGATGCAGAGACTGGTACTAGAGGTCATCAACCTGCGCACTGTTGAAGATCTATTCGTTTCCAGCTAGTTGGTGAGCCCTCCCTACTTCCGGAGGATACCGAAACTATCTTTTTAGCTTTGATTAGTTTTCTTTTATTTTGAATTGTGGTAGCCATGACCCTGTCATTGGCACCTCCTAGATTGTTGATAGAGGTTTCATAGACTGTAGTGGTGATGTTATTGATTTTTTTCGTTTTGACTAGTTTAATTCTTACTAGTTGTTGATTGGATACGTGGTTGGCCTTCTGCCTTAATTATGAATAGTATCCTTGTGATTTGACTCTTCCGCTAATAGAATGTGACTGAATGGAAGTGTGATTGGACCGAGTAGTTCGCTTGAATGCCAATAATGGTTTTCGAGTGCCGTCCACGTCTAGGGTACCCACCCCGGGCGTGACACTACTAGCCTAATTTGGCCATTCCAAAGTTGATAAAATCTTCATAATTTCATTCAGAGGTTGTTAACCTGAAGTTATGACCAAAGTCAACTTTTCAAGTTATAAAAGCTCCAAAATAAGGAAATGGACCTAAAACCCAAAGGATCGACCAGGCGATCGAATAGTCTGTGCAAATAAGTCATAAATGAATTGAGGTCGCTACAGAAATACTCGAAATGATTAAAAGGAGGCATTAAGGTCAAAATGACCTAAAGGCTCCATACAACATCCACTACTAAAGAGGACTATCGTCCGAGAAAGTAAAAGTCAAGAAGTACCTAAAGGCTCAAATAAGCCAGGCAACATCTCCCTCATCTTTTGCTCGGTCTCCCAAGTAGCCTCCTTGACAAGATGGTGCCTTCAATAGACCTAAACAACAGGAATGGCTCTCGATCGTAGCTTCCTGACATCTCTTTCTAGAATGTCCACCAGCTCCTCCATAAAGGTAAGACGATCATCTAACTTAAATGAATCACGCTAGAGAACATGATACTCATCTAAACATATTGGCGCAACATCGATATATGGAAACCAGGGTGGATAGCTGATAGTGCTGGAGGAAAATATAACTCTTAGGCGACCTCACCAACTGTCCTCAATATTTCAAAATGTCCTATATACCTAAGAATGAGCTTTACCCACCTCCCAAATCTCATCACGACCTTCATGGGTAACACTCGGAGAAATACTCGGTCAAAAACTGCAAACCTCAACAGTCAACGCCTATGAACTACATAACTCTAATGTCTACTTTGAGCCATTATGAGCCTATCCTGAATCAGCCTCACCTAATCCAAGGCCTCCTAAAGCAAGTTTGTACGACACGACCTAGGCTTCATAGACTCAAACCAACCAACCGGAGAGCCATAATGACTACCATATAAGGAATCAAATAGGGCCATCTGAATGCTAGAGTAGTAGCTGTTGTTGTAAGTAAACTCTGCCAAAGTAAGGAACTAGTCCCAATGACCCCCAAACTGCATAAAACAAGCTTGCAACATGTCCTTAAGGACCTAAATAGTACGCACTGACTAGCCATATGTCTGCAGGTGCAAAGTTGTGCTAAGATGAACACGGGTGCCCAACTCTTCGTAAAAATCCCTTCAAAAGATGGAAGTGAACTGTAAACCCCGATCTAAGATAATAGATACATGCAGACCGTGAGGACAAACCACCTCTCAAATGTAGATACAAGCCAACTTCTCGATACTGAAAGAAGTATGAATGGGTAGGAAGTGTTGACTTGTTCAAAAACAATTGATCCATGATAACTCAAATACTTTCAACACCTCTAGAATCTGAGGTAAACCAACATCAAAGTCCATGGTGATACATTCCCATTTCCACTCAAAAATAGGTAATCTCTGAAACTCATTACCAGGCCTCAAATATTCGGACTTTACTGCTACAAACACAAGAAATGCGACACATAGTTTGGGATGTTTCTTCTTATACCGCTCCACTAGTAGTGCTACCACAAATCATGACACATCTTTTCTATGCCCGAATAGATGGAATATCTAAAATCATAGGCCTTACTAAGGATAAGATGAATCAAACCTTTAACTCTTAGAATACATATTCAGTCTTTGAATCTCAAAACCCCATCTGAATCTAATGTAGCCCGACCAGCATCACCATCCAACACCCTATCTTTGAGTGCCACTAAAGACTCATCCTCAAACTGATAACCCGTAATCCGATCTAGCAAAGATGACTGAACCCCAACATGGCTAGTACTTATTAGGAATCTGAGATATTAAGTCGGATCATTCGGTTAGATAAGGACTAGATTTCCCAAGCTATTGGTCCTTCCAAAATAAAAAGGAAGGCTAGACTACTCATACTCGTTGCCTTTTGGCTCAAGGCGTCTGCTACTACATTCGCCTTGCACAAATGGTAGAGAATAGAGAGGTCATAGTCGTTCAGTAGCTTGATCCACCGATGATACCTCGAATTAAGGTCCCTGAATCATAATGTAATAAAGACTCATTTGATTAGTGTAGATCTCACAACAAACTCCATACAGGCAGTGCCTCTAGATATTAAGCGCGAAAACTATCGCTATCAACTCTAAGTCATGAGTGGGGTGGTTGCACTCGTACATCTTAAGCTTCCTCAATGCATAAGAAATAGCTCGACTCTACTGTATCAATACACAATCCAAACTAACGCCAAATGCATCACAATATACCATGAAGTCCTCGCCTTCAACTAGAAAAGTCAAATCAATAGCGGTGGTAAGTAACTCCTTGAGCCTCCAAAAGCTAATCTCATACTCCTTTGAACACATAAAAGAAACATCATAGCGAGTCAACCGAGTCAATAGGGCTTCATTATAGAAAAGCCCTCAACAAAGCGTCTATAGTAACTCGCTAGTCCGACAAAACTGCGAACCTCAATAACAAAAGTAGGCCTGTCCCAATCTCGAATAGCCTCATTCTTTGTTGGATTAACCATAATTCCCTTCTTGGAAACAACATGCGCTAAGAATGCTACAAACTTGATCCAAAACTCACAGTTTGAGAACATGGCATAAAGTTGTTGATCTCTTAAAGTCTGGAGCACTGTCTTCAAATGTTACTCATGCTCACTATGGGTACATGAGTATACAAATATGTCATCAATAAAGACAATATCAAAGGAATCAAGGTATGGCTTAAACACTCGAGTCATCAAATCCATAAAGGCAGCAAGGGCATTAGTCAACCTAAAGGACATCATAACGAACTCATAGTGGCCATAACGAGTCCTAAATATGGTTTTAGGGATGTCCACTCTCTATAGTCCTTAGTTGATGGTAAGCGGATCTGAAGTCTATCTTAAAAACATTATGGCACCCTGAAGTTGATCAAATAAGTCATCAAGGCAAGGCATTGGGTAACAGTTCTTCACCATCACCTTGGTCGACTACCTGTAGAAAATGCACATCCTCCTGGTCCCATCCTTCTTCTTCACAAATAGAATAGGAGCACCCCATGGTGACACACTCGGATGGATGAACTCCTCACCTAGGAGGTCCTCAAGCTAAACACTAAGCTCCATGGGGTCTACAGGTGCCATTCAATAAGGTGGAATAGAAATAGGCCGGGTGCATAGCTCCAAGTCTATGGAAAAATCAATATCTCACTTTGGGGGAAGGCCATGTAGGTTCGTAAGCAATATATCCATAAAATCTCTAACTATAGGGACTGAGTCAACAGAAGGGCTATCTCTACCGATATCATGCATATTGGGCTAGTAATATAGACACACTAAAGCAACTAACCATTGAGCCAGCATAAAAGAGATAATCTCCATCGGTGTGTTACTGTAAGTACCCTGCCATAACACTAGGGGAATGTCATGCATAGCTAAGGTAACATTCTTGGCGAGCAATCCAAGATCGCATGGTAAGGAGATAATCAATCCATGCCCAGAATCATATCAAAATCAAGCATATCTACCAGAATAAGGTCGACCCTAGTATTATAGACATTGATGGTCACTAAGCAAGACCAAAACACCTGATCCACTACTAAAAACTCACCCACCAAGGTCAAAAGAAGAATTAGCTTTGTGAAGGACTCGGAACTCATACCCAATCATGAAAAATAATAGAAAGATACATATGAATAAGTTGATACTAGATCAAATAAACAAGTTGTGGGTTGGTGGCATAATAGAAGAGTACATGTAATGACATCATCACTAGAGCCGCATAGAAATGGCCCTAGGCACCTCTATCTTGGTGCATCTATTCGACCTCCTGACCTACCTCCCCGTGCTTCATTTCTACTACCTTATCAGTAGCCTCGATGATCCTGGTCCTAAGCTCCACATATAACTGGAAAAGGCACTACTGCCACTAGTCTAGCTACTGCAGGAACTAGTACAATCGACCCTCGCCTTTATTGGGGGCACTCTCTGTATTAGTGATTAAGTGAACCACAGTCATAACCCCCCAAAACTGAATAGCCTGTAATAACCTGACCGTGGTTGGAAGGGACAGTCTGATCCCCTCGAGTTCTTGCCCATGCTAGGACCGCATTGATGATATTGGCTTTCTTTAAATGCAGGTAATGTCTCCTGAATAGTCCGACTGGATGGAACCTATTGAAATCTCTGGCGGGACCAATTATATGAGTCCCTCCCTTTAGTTTGGGACCCGTTGTAGCAGTCCTGGTAGCAAGGCCTCTTATCGCTGCCTCTTTTTGCCTCACGATGAATATGCTCTATGGATTGGGCATAGTCAACCACATCTAGAAATGAATGGCCTGCTGAAGCCAAAAGCTCAGTTTTAACCCTTAATTTGTACCATAACCCACACACAAAGCAACAAACTATCTCCTTTGTGGGTAAAATCATGGTAGCATAAAAGGACAGCTCATGTAACCTGGCCTCGTACTCCGAGACAGTCATATAGCCTTGCTCTAACCTACAAAACTGATCACAAAGTCTATCCCTACTGCTCCGTGGTATGTAACGGGTGAAGAAAACCTTCGATAACTCATCCCAATATACGGGAGGTGACCCAACTAGCCTAGACTATAATTACGAGTGCCACCACTGTCTGGCAAGCCCGCAAAACTAATATGTTATGAAGTTGTCTCTTCTCAACTCGACGATGCCTAAGGACTAAAGGTGCTCATGGCATGTAGTCAAGAACTCATGGATGTCCTCCCAGTCATTCCAGTGAACATCTATAGTGAAAGCCTCTGAAATATCCCTAGCATATTTTACTTATGTAGTGGCATGACCCCATCATCTATACTCGGCTGTGCGGCCACGCGAGCTAGTAGTGGCTGGCCCTTAGGGGCTACTGCTGCATGCTGACCCTATAGTGCCAAGGCTGTAGCTGGAGATAGTACCGGCCTCATCTCACCTATTGCTGCCAGAATCTAGGTGAGTATAGCATAAATTTTTGGTGCTGTAGTTCGTACATATGGTGGGTGGGTTAGTTGCAGCCCCACCAGTTGTGGAGGTACATATGTTACCGGTGTCTCTTTTTAGGATCAGAAGTCTTCTCTCTACATTAGGGCAATACTGCATCCCTCGCCCTCGCTGAGGCTTTATCTATGAGCCTAGGTGTATCATCCCCGGCTGTTATGTCTCGTGTGCGAGCTATCCTACAAAAGAGTGAAAGAAATGAGACTTCAAGGAACCAATAAGACACACGCTGTACGAAAACAAGAAAAAATGGGAAATTTTTCCTAATGACATCATGTAGCCTCCCAAAGATAAGTAATGGATGTCTCCGCAATGATCCGTATGACTTTATTAGATGTTAGCTCTGTACAAGTGAGACTGATGAACCTAGGTCTCTAATACCAATTTTCCATGATCCGATTTCTCAAGTCATGATGGCACCTAAAATAATCCACCAGTAGGTAAGCCAACCCATAATCCAAAATGACTAGTAACGGGTTTAAGGGTAGACACTAATCAAGAATAAGCAAGTCTCATATAAATAACAATTATAGATACGTAGAAGACAAACCAAAATAAATATATACACCGATCCCTCCCAGAACCTGGAACTCACTAGTATAGAGCTGACTTAACAAAAGAGTACAAGTCTCAAAAGAGGACCACTGAAATAAGACCTATCCCAAAAAGAAAAAGACTATTCTTTATATACATATCGTGACCAGAATAGTACAAAACGCCAAGTGCTCACCCCTATCGCCATATCTCTCACGACCCAAACTAGGGACTAGATGTGACACAACGATTTGGATTTTTGGAGAAACCCCAACCAAGCCTCTTAGAATATCATAAGTATACATAAGGTCAACAATAAGAGAAAACTCATAAAAGTCCTAGGAGACAAAGTAAAACTAGAGAGAATCAAGACAACATAGACTTTTTACACAATATGCCCACATGTTTCTACATGACAACCTAGGCGGGGACTAGGACATGTTCCTAGCTCACCCTCAAAAAAAGCAATGACACCATATAGAATAGTATTTAAACATCACCATAGTATAAAACAACAATAAAGAAAAGAATGACTTGGATTTCCCTTAAAGCATAAGGACTCACTACACTAATCTTCAATGGAACACGAACTAGCCATGAGAAGAGGATGGAGCATCCGACTCTACATTGTGATATAATATAGGGAAAAAGTATGTGTTAGTACGTTTGAATTAAGTAAGTATGTAGACAATAAAATGCATAGAAAAACCATGTTTGTGCAAATTACCATTTTAAGTAGCATGATCGGAGAAGTAGTAAAAATTATAAGTAGTCACAAGAAAGATCAATACATAATAAACCATAAGAGTATCTTATAAAGTAAAGGATAGGATTAGTCATTTAAAACATAAAAAAAAGACCATACATATGTGGGACAAGAACCATAACCCACAATAAGACCATGTGAGCTATAACATGGAATCACGATGTAGCCCCTACATCAAAAAAAAGGAAATCCACTTGGCAAGGTAGACTCTGCCCCACTAGGTGGGTCATAACATACGCTATATATGGATCCAACAGCTAGGCCATCAAGAAAACCTATGGTGGCACATAGTTTAAGAGACATGAGGTTTCTACTGGGGCTTTTGTTAGGGCCCCTACCTTAAGTCCATGTGGTGCTAAGTCAAATTCCACGAAATATATACATAGCATAGACATTGTAATGAACCTATATCATAGTCATGATCATACGTTTGAAACCATAGAGTAGCTCATTTTCATAACATAAGTGCAATGAGGGTATTGTCCTTCCACATTACAATTCATACATACATAATTCATATCATTAGGCCTTAAGACACCACATTGGGCCCTAAGTCACCTATCTTTATAACTTGCATGAAAATCATAGTTTGAACATGCTTATAATTCATGATCATAATTCATACTTGAATGTAATGTAAAACCCATATACAAAATCAGTTTGATTGAAAATCATAAGAATACCTTGAAAACATTGAACTCCATGATCATAATTCATGTAATTCATCATAGTAAATAGCTTCATTCTTGGGCTTTCAAAATTCAACTTGAAATCATGAAATTAGAGTAAAAACATGCATGATCATATACTTTTTTATCAGCCCATACGTAAATCACACGAATAATATCCTTTGGAAGAATAATTGAAAAAATACTCATAATTCATATCATGAACCCTAAAGATTAATATAGGAGATTTCATGGAAAAACTCTTCAATTGAATGCAATAACCATCAATTTATATTAAAATAGACTCAAAATCATAAATCATGTAATTTGAATAGAGAACATAAAACTCATAAAATCACATACTTGAATTTAATAAAAAACTTGAGAAATTGATTGGACTTCATGGATGAAAATAATCCATGAATCAATACCCACATACCTTGAGTGAGAAGACCCAAGAATTTATAAGAATTTTAAGAGTTTTGATGGAGATCTTGAGTGATTTTCTTTGAAGTCTTAATTGGAGTCCTTGAAAGCTCTTGTAGAGAGAGTAATATTTGAATAGGTGATTTGTAGACGAATTAATGGACTTAAGGGCTTAGGATAGTTTATAGAGTAGAATTAGGCCCTAAAAACGTCCAGGTTCATTAACTAACAATTAGGGAAAAGTCTAAAGTGTCCTTACTTAAAAACTGATTTCGGATAAAACCCTCCCTCCAAAGTCCACAACGCAGAGCTGTTTCCTAACAGACCAATTTTGAGCGAATGAGATTTTGGCTAGATTTTGACTCGAGGAAAGATTACACTGGATGAGAGCAAGTGGGAGATGCGGATCTGCCGCGCACCTCACTATTTTGCAATTTTTTAAAAAAAAATCCATCTTTCGATATACGGATCCTAAGAATCCACCGAGACCATTTTTCTATAGGTTTTGACCCCTTGATCGATATTCCAGATTCGAATTTGCCAAAAAGAATAAGGATAATGAGTTACATGAGCAGCCTATTCCCTAGGCATTCTTAAGGCACTTAAGAGCAATTTTGAAGAATGTTACAATATAAGACCGCTCCAAGCTCAAATCAACGCTGGCCACTAATGCTAGGACCTGCATCACAAAAGAAAATACAAAGTGTAGTATGAGTTTCAAAACCACTACCCTCTACGTATTATTGCATGATCGAGCTTGAAAAGTAAAGGTAGTATGAGAAGAGGGATTAGATAGAACAGAGGTCAAGAGCGGAGATCTAAAGTAAAGTAAAGTAATTAGATGGACACGAGTGTAGAAAGAACTATCCATTGTAATCGATAGCTAAACTACACCTTACTGGACCCTATAATCCTAAAAGGTACACTCATGCGCAAGTTTAAATAAAAACTCAAATAGACCCCTATAAGCCTAACGAGTACAAAAAATAGTTATAACTACTGAGATCTGGAACTGAGAACCGAAGACCAAAGAATATAGAACCAGAACCTCAACCCAATACAGTAAACTCTAAGAGTACAGACCTCTAATCAGATGCTCGATATAAGGATCCAAAAGATCGAGGCCAGATCTATGTAACTAGATGCTTGTCGAAAGTGCTAATATGGTCTAGGCCGGAGCTTAAATCCTGATGCCTGACAAGGTACCAAAAATAGCTACTGCAAGTGCTCCCAAAGCTCAATAGTTTCCAAACTCTGTGCATCGTTGTCCATACTTACTCAATCAATATATCCCTAAAAGATGAATCTTAACCCAATATTGGATCGTAGAATGGAAATTCAGTGTCACTGTCAAAAATCATAAAGCCACAAAATTGGGGAAATAGAATTAGAAGGTCATCGGCGCAAACGTATCACCTAGATAAGGCTCAGAATATCAGACTCAAGTGTGTTACACCAGTCTACAAAGATCTAAGCCGATTAAATGACTTCGAGGCAAAATTGAAGCCTATTAGGTCCGATCATGCATTTCTAAGGCAAGCACTAGTCACACCTAGGGTAAGGCTGAATATGCTTCAAATAGATTATTAAACGAGCATACGAATACACAAAGTGCATGGATAATCAACAAGATAAGTAGTATGCTCACAAGTACCTGGTAAAATCCCGAAAAGCCTTAAAGATGATTTCTAAACATCTAAGCATTATTCAATACTACCCAATCCCAAATTCGATCTATTCAACATGCAATTACATTCTCAAGCTCAATCTAAAGAAGGAAAAACCATAGCCTACATTTAGGCCTATCACGCGCGATCCAACATCACAGAATCAAAACTTTCCCTTTTCTAATGGTCTCTAAACTTTGCCACATTATCAAAAATAGGTGTACAATATTAATAAGATAATTTTGATATTAAAATCATCGAATTTAGAGATGCACCAATTT
This sequence comes from Solanum dulcamara, assembly GCF_947179165.1. Lineage (NCBI taxonomy): Eukaryota > Viridiplantae > Streptophyta > Magnoliopsida > Solanales > Solanaceae > Solanum > Solanum dulcamara. The sequence continues at coordinate 60,697,374 of NC_077243.1, forward strand.
TGAAGTCAAAATCAGGAATATGGGACCCGATCTAGTAATTCCAGAATTAACTCCATACAAAGGTTCTAAATGCTACCCCAAACATGTGTTCCAAAATGGAACATAATTCAGGACTCAAATCAGTCCAAACATCAATATGCAACAATATACAATTTTTAAGTTGAAACTAAGCTATGGAAGAAGGTACACAATGAAATTTACCTCAAACGAAGGCTTTAACTAAAGCCCCCAAAGACTTATCCTAATAATTCCCCACACTTTAGCCTTTGAATCGCCAAAAACCATCAAGAAATAAAGTAGATATGAATGTTCAAAGTTGGGAAATTAATCTGAAAATGAGTCTTGAAAGAACACTCAGGGATCGCAAAAGCGACCCCGAAGTTCGCTTAAGAGAACTCCGCAAGGACACTGTCGCTTTAGCAAGAGCGACCACCTGTCACATTAGAAACACCCACCTAGGGGACCAAGGTTGCTTTAGAGACTGTCGCTTAAGATAAGAGGGATCGCTTAAGCGTTGGCACTAGACACAACTGGTGCAAAATGATTTTTTGCATGTCCATATCTTCGATGTAGTACTCGGAATTCGTTCGGAACCCCGTGCGCAAAAACGAAATATGCAACCCCACCAATTTTGACTTTTTTGACTCAATGGCACACTTGAAATTCCCATATGAGGTTATTTTAATAAAAAGTGGGTCTCACACTCAAGTGTCATTTTAAGCCAAATTCTACACCAAGCCTCGGGATTAGACCAGAAGCTTCGAAAAGTGCACGAAGGGTCATTCTAAACCAAACTCGATAATTAACAATTAACAGCGGTTGCAAAATTTTCATCCGATTGCGTTTTTCAAAAATATTGACCAAAGTATACCTTAGGCCAAATTTCAAATGCTAAAGAGCCAAATGGCATCAAACTTGCACTGATTGTTTCGATACTCATGCTAACGATGCTATTAGCCTAAGTCAAACGTTAGAATTCCATTTTGAGGTTGTTTGCTTGATTTTATGACCTAAGTCAACTTTTCAAGTTATAAAAGCTCCAAAACAGGGAACTGTCAGTGTCAGCCAGTAATAAGTGACTTGGGGTCACTATGGAAATGCTCTAAACCATGAAAAGGAGGCATTAAGGCAAAAATGATATGGAGGGTCATTACATTACAATTTTTGCACCTTCAGCTTCACATGGTTTACATAACAATTATGTCTTCGAAATGAGTTTTTTTCTACTTTAGTAGTTCACTTGTCGTCGTGCTTGATTCAGGGAGCTTCTTTGATAAATTTATTTCTGGTGAGAACTTTTTGTATATTAATCAAAACTAATAAATATACTTGGAGAGGACCATAATTCAAAACCTCCAAGAACTCACAACTTTACATGAATTAGGTAAAATAGAATCTCCCTGTCTAGAAGATGAAGTTCAATGTGGATCATAGGTTCACCCTGAGTGTTTTTAGCTCTTATTCTGAAAGAAGCGGTCTATAATTATCTAGTCTGGCAGCCCCTTTGGCTTCATGAGAAAGGTTTTCCTCTGTTAGGTAGATACGTGTAACGTTGATGTGAGTAGCATGTTTAGATAGAAAGTCAATCACTCCATTCCCCTCCCTATAGTTATTAATCGGTATTTGGTGAAGTAGGACTTTCTCTTGAAACTGGGCAATGCTATCTTGGTATTTCCACGATGAGTCGTATTTTTGCAGTATCGTGTTGACCACCAGCATGGAGCCCATTTCAAGGTTATATCCATTGTAGTTATGTTCATAGAACCACCTGATGACCTGCAGGGCACCTTGGATTTATGAGTAGTTGTTAGTTTGCACCTGAATAGGAGAAGCAAAGGCCATGATCATGTATCCATATTCATTTCCAAATATTCCTCCTCTTTCTGCATTTCCATGACTTCCTATGAAGCTACCATCAGCGTTAAGATTTCAAGAGCCCCGGTTAGGTTTTGTTCCAGATCACCACTGTTAGTTAGAGCCGACTTGTAAGCTTCCACCACATAGAAACTTTAGTCCAATCCCATTCCCAGGGTCTGCACTAAAGCTCTGTCTTATAGTAGTTTTCACTTGGAAGAGGACCTGCTGGAAGATTCTGAAAATGGATATGGCTTTGTTGCTATTGCACCTAGCCCTCCATAACTCTCAAATAACTATCCGAGGGTTATTTGGAGAATAATTTTGTGAGCAATGTTCTCTCCTTTGATGGACCACCATTGATTGATGATGTGGAGTGTGCTGCTCCCAATGATTAAGATACTAAGTATCAGAAAACTTAATAGGATTGAAAGAGGCATTACAAGGATTAAGGTATGACACAATGTCTTGCTTTTCCCCTTGCTGCAAATATAGTATGCTCTCCTGTATGATAATGCTTGTGTCTGTAAAGCAATATTCAACAGGCATACTGCATTGCATTGTTTATAAATGCGTTTCTATGATAACATTTGATGAAGTTCATCCGTTGATATAAAATTTAGGTTCTTGAAAAGTAGTTTGTTGCGCTTGAATTCACGTGCTAAATTCAATGAACTAAATTCAATGAATTATAAAGTACATGTGCGTTTTTTAGAAAATATGTTTAGGTTTTATGTTTCTTCTTTATGAGTTTAGTTTCTTGTTACAACTAAAACTTCTTTTTTTACAGCTCAAGAATTTTAATATGAAGAGTCTAACATTCAAGAAAGTACCGAGCAGGTTGAAGTTCAAGAGTTCTTCTACTTTGATTAGAGACAGTTTAAAGATGATGTCTTATTATTCATATATGCTGCAATTTTTATCTTTTTAGGAGTGGATAAAGATCTGTCATACAACTTGAATATGCTTTCTTTAATTAATTAGTTCTTTGTATTAACGATGAATTTTTTTTATTAATTTAATTATTAAGTACATTTTCTTGTGTTCCATGTATGGAACAATTAATATTATTCACAAGTATAAATTTTTGTATAATAGTAAATGAAAATAAGATCTTTAAAAATCATTTATAAATGAATTATCAAATAATGAAACGACCATTAATGACAGAAAATTTGTTCATTTAAAATTTTTGTATTGAAACTAACATACAATTAACAAAAGAAATTTTCGTTGTTAAAAGTATATGAACTAAGAGAAAATCTGATCACTAAAAAGGACATATAATGATCAAAATTTATGTGATCGTTAAATTATCCAATCATTGACTTTTAACGTCGGGCCTTTTAATGACCGAAGACAACCAAATTTGTTCCAATCATTATTGACTTTTAGCAATCGAATTTGGACTTTTATTGACCAAAATTCTCCTCGTTAATGACCTTTTTTGTTGTAGTATCATATCTCCATGAATATAAAGTGCTACATGTCACAATACATACAAATTAGAGGTTTTTGAGTATTTCATTTCCATTGACCATTAATAGATCCAAGTCCAGAGTAAAAAGTTATGAGAATTTTTGTAAAGCATACAATTGACAACCCATGGTTGGGTTGCGCTGGTTATATTACAGACCGTGGTTCGAGGAGTGAATGGAATGTTTCCCAGAGTATAAAGGCTCAAATGACGGACAATCCTTCAATTTCACTGTCTTTAGACCATGTATATGACATGTATATCCCTGTATATCATCCATATATCAGTTTTTTCAAATCTTATAAAAATAATATTTTGAGTTTTGTTTCTCACTTTTCACTCTTTGGTCCACCCCAACAGCCCCTAAGAGTTCTATTATACCTACTGAGTATAGGTATGTGTTATCCATGATCTTAGAAGATAAATCCTAGAATTTCTACAAGGTTCTAATATCAAATCATCGTCCTATATATCTCTGGTGAAATAAAGAACTCTATTCATGGGTTCAAGATTTGATTTTGAACAAGACCCCCCACTATTACAGAGATTAATTTTTTTTTTGAAATCAAGATAAGCATACTCTTATGGTTTTCTAGTGATTATATCATACAATTATATATTTTAAGTAAGAATCTATGCTCAAAACTTAAGGTTTTCAAGAAAACTCCTCTCCAAGGTTCAAGAAAGGTTTTTGTTGTTCTTCTTCTTCCAAGATCATATGATTTCAAATTTCTTTTATTTTTAATTGCTCATTGTTATTTATACTATTTAAATTATTGTACTTTATTTCATTGGTGATTTTTACTAAATGGTTCATGCTTCTTATACCACATGCACTTTTTAGTTAAAGTTATTTGAAAACCTTGTTATAGTATTAATATGCAAAGTTATCATGAGTAAATTAAGTTTTAAGTTCCAAAAGGAGTCTTTCAAGAAAGAGTTCAAAAAAGTATATTTAGCTTCAAGTGTACTATTTCAGAAATAAAGAAAAGTCAGGTTTTAGAAAGTAAAGTCAATTTTAAATCAACCAAAGCTAGTTCTAAAGAAGTATTATTGAACATAGACTCAAGAAAAGAGATTATCGGTGTTTTTTCTAAAAATGGGACATCTTAAAGTTACTGAGTATTATTGCATTATTTGTAAGTAGTATTGATCATCGATATGGATAAGGGTTCAAATAGTCAAGGCCCACAAACTATGCGGTCAGCGTATAAATAAGATTGTGTAGTTTGTTTTGACGAATCCCCATTTAGCCCAGTAAGGGATCAGATTAGGATACATAATCTAAGCTTCATTCTATACCCTGACAAGGTATAGGAAGTCTTTGATAACGTGGACAAAATATTGTATCAATATGAGACTCACATTATAGTTGTTGGTAGATAAACTATACAAAAAATTAAAGTTATATTTTTAGTATTTGGTTGTTTATGTATAAATTTTAGTTGTAAAGTTTGATGTTTAGTAATATGCATGCTTTACTACTCAGTTGAATTTACTGCAATCTATTTTCACATTAATTCTTTCATGTCAATATTTTTAGTCATTAGCCAATTGTTTCATTTGGCTATTTTACATATCGTATATTTCACATATTGATGTAATTCATTATTGTATCTTTAATTGATGATCCAAGCATTCAGAATTGGCAGCCCACAAATGTAACAACCCATTTCATCATTACTTCAAAAGGGTGCTGAAAAAATAGGGTGTTTAAAATATTTTCAAGTTCATTGAAATTTACTTTGACCAACAAGTCAAAGTTAACTGAACAATGACCTTGTCTATAGCGAATACCCTCTCTATAGAGATGACCTGCCAAATAAAATTATATTCTATTTTTTACAAGATTTTAAGGGTTTTATTCTATTTTCCTGGGACTTTTTTTAATGACGACCTAGGGTTTATTTTGAGAGAAAATAGATCAAGAGGGAATAGGGAGAAGAATATTCCTTGCGAATTCACCCAAAATATTCCTCTGGATTCTTTGCCAAACCATCGGATCACCGGACAGAAGTAGAGTTATATAGTGTAACAGCCCTAATATTTCTAAGCTAAGACCTAAATTATTTTTTTTGTATATGTATAGACTCGTACCAGATGATTCATAGTTGATCATACATGTTAAGGTTCATTATCAAGTGTAGAAAGTGTATGGGAAGTGATTTAGGATAATTAGGGACATCTAGTACTAAGCGGGATTCAAAGCCTTTCTTACTCGCAGAGTTTTTCTATGCAATCATGTAAGGGTCAACTTCAAATAATCATCTCACTCATAATAATAATATTTAGGTGGTCCATGACCTACCAAATTCGAGGTCTATTAGTATTCTTTCCAACATAATAATGCTTGCCTCAATAAGAATTCATAGTAAAAGATTATTATCGGAATTCGTTGTAAAAGATTATTATCGTTTTACCACACACACTCCAGTTTGAGAAATATTTCCTGGTTTCACGAACATGCAACTACGGGCCGTGAAACCAACTACGTGCTGTAATTCCTACTCATGGAAATAAATCAGAGGCACTAAATTCTTTCTTGAGTCCCATAGAACCTATACATGAGTATATTTACGGGCTGTAAAAGTATGCGTAGACCATGTATATTTCCCGTATATCATTATGTCTGTTGTATATCAAGCATTTCATATTTCATAAAAATGTTATTTTGAGTTTGTTTCTCACTTTTCACCCCTTGATCGACCCCCACAACCACCATAAACCCTCTTCGACCCTACTAAGTCTTAGTAAGTATTTTTCATGATCATACAACCTAATTCCTTGAAAATCTACAAGATTCTAACATCAAATCTTATTCCTATCTCTATTGAATATCAATAATTCAGTTCTAGGGTTCAAGACTTGATATATGAGCAAGTCCATCGTGAATTCTTCATTCCAAAATAAGGTAATCATACTCTCGCAATTTCTTAATTATTCTAATATATTATGACTTATTCTAAGCAAGAATCTACCATTAAAACATAAGATTTTTAAAATGTAAATCCAAGAATTTCAAGAAAGGATTTTTTGATTGTTTTTTATGAAGTTAGGTTCTTCTTCAAGATTTGTGGAGCGTTTAAGGTTTGTAAGACTATCATAATGAGGGGATAAGTTCTTCTTCGTGGTTTATATCTATGATTTTAATTAGTAAGATTAAAGCTAGGGTTTTTACCCCATGATTCATGATATTCGAATTTTCTCTATTTTCTATTATTGATTCTTGATTTTATTATCGAAATTATGGTACTTCACATCATTGATGATCTTTTGATTTATGATTCATGCTTATTATACCACATGAACCCTTTTCTAACCAAAGTTATTAAAAAATACTATCGTGGTATTTTATATGCATTATTTTCACCAATAAAGTATGTTCAAGATTTTAAAGAAGTTTATCATTAAAATATATATTAGTTTCAAGTGCATTATTTTTGAAGGATTTCAAGATAGTATATTTTTCTTCAAGTATATTATTTTTGAATACTTTCAAGAAAGTATATTTTTCTTCAGATGCATTACTTTAGAAGAGTTTCAAGAATTATATTTTTGTTTAAGTGCATTATTTTAGAAGAGTTTCAAGAAAGTATATTGTTGCATCAAGATGCATATTTTCACAAAACAAGTCTAGACAAGTTATTAAATAAATCATATTTAGCTTTAAGTAAAGCATATCTCAGATAAGAGAGAGCAAAATAGGATTTTCGGAGAAGCATAGTCAAGTTATTGAAGTTCAGTTCAGTTTTAAAGAAGTATTATTGAACATATATTCTAAGTACCAGATTTTCCCCTAAAATGGGACATCTTTACGGTTGTTAAGAACTATTATATTGTTTTGAGAGTTGTATTGAACATCGATTTGAGTAAGAATTCATTTAACTTAAACCCCATAAACTGCGTCGTCAGCGTAGATAGAATTGTGTGATTTGGTTTAGGCCACTCCTCGCTCAGGACCTAATATGGGCTTATATATGAATCCATAAGTTTAGTTGTGTTGTTCTTTACTCTGGCAAGGTATTGAATTGCTCAGGCAAAATGAGCTAGACGTTGTACCATTACGAGGTTTATAGTGGTGATTGTCGGTTAGAGAAATTATCAAAAAATAATGTTACATTATTTTGAGTATTTGTTATTGATGCATATTTTCAGTCATAAATTTTTCTTATTAAAGTACACCTGCATTCATTACTATTCAGTTGACTTTAATTCAGTATATCTTCAGAGTTATTCATTCAGCTCAGTATGCACAGTTTTAGCCTATTGTTATATTCAACGATTTTACATAGCGTACATTCTATGTACTGATGTCATTCAATGTTACATCATTTTGTGATACAAATTCAGGTATTCATGATTGACATCATCCACTGATGAGTTGTATTTTACTGACTAATTGAACTCAAATTTATAAATTATTGGCATGTTTAAATTCTAATAGAAGAGATTTATAGGACCTAGTTCTCTTATGTGTAGAAACTCTTTAGAAAAGCATGTTTTATGGATGTTGGATCTAAACCACTAAAGTAAACAAGGGAAGGAACTAGCGTCAAGCTGAAGCCAACATGCATCTCGCTTGCTTGAATGGAGCAAATTGCCTTAGTATGCACTAATATCGATGTCATAAAATGACCAATTAGTATTTTGTCGGTCCCAATGCAGCAACTACTACTTAGAATTGATGCGAGGAAGATAACAGTCTTCACAATTTTGGATTGGTGGTTCATCGGTCCAGCGCAAGTCTAAAAGTGGACCTGATCGGCAAAAACACTATTGTGGAAATTACTTCTCCCTTTGGAAAGTTCCAAGGACCAAATTGGGGATTTATGCAAACATGTACCTTTATCATCTTCTCAATTAGGGATACAGTAGAAAGAACCTTTTTGTAGAGAGATATCTTTGGATAAAAATATCTTCATAGAGAATAGTGAAGAACTTCTATAAGATACTTAAAGTTGGAAACTCGAAAGAAGGAGATGAAAGAAAATCACAAAACATTTTGGCACCTGGACGGTTTTTCACGAAGCCCTCCATGAGCAGTGGAGTGCACCAAGAGCTGTAGAAGATCATCATGGTGGTTCACTTGGCAGAGGAGAAAAAAGAGGGAGGACCAAAAGAGGGTCCACTAACCGTAAACTTCCCCAGGGGTCGTGGAAAGGACCTTGAAAACTCAACTGCAGGACCATGTATGGGCTTCTCACCTATGGAGCCCTTTATGAGCCTTGAAGGAACCCGTGGAAACAACCCCTTCAAGCCGTTCCGACCCTCAAGGTTCATATGACCCTTTATGGACCATGAAAGGCTTCACGATATATGAAGACCCTCCGTCCAGTGAATGGGGAAACTATTAAGGGTTTTTTGGTCTTTTCCCTATTAGTTCTTTAATGTATTTGGATGGATTTTGGTGTTAAATACTATTCTATTAACTACCCTAAATCCTTCTAAATCCCTTATTCACTCCCTAACACCGTAAATATAAATCTTCTCTCTAGAAATCTCCTCATAAGCTCATATTCTTCCTCAAGCTTGGTTTCAAGGAAATTCAAGTTTAAGTCTCCAATTCAAGTGCATTTAGGGCCCTAATTGTCTAAGGTATGCGAAAATTCATCCATGGATCCTTCAATCCGTGGAGTCCTAAGGTTTTTTTTCAATTCTCTTTGATAAGTTTCCTTCTAAGCCCTAATTCTTATGAAATTGCATTGGGTCAACTCAATTATGGTTTATTTCATTATCATTGATTTAATTATGCATGCATCAAGTTATATCGGATGATTTCAAGTTGTTTTTCATGAAACTATACCTTATACTATTTTCAAGTATAAATTTATGGAATTATGATCATGTTTGACAAAGGATCTTATGAAGGATTTACGAATGAATATCGTGGACTTATGAATGACTCATAAAACTAATGAATGATGATGAATTATGATTTCAATATCATTTCAATGATGTTTCAAGCAAAGTATAATGGATGTGATGGGTTTTTCTCACATACTGATGTTAAAGATGCTGAATAATTTTCTAATGGATTCATAAAGACCAAAGGTTTTTTTATATGAAGTAATCATGTTAATGAGTTACGCCTATGACTATTTTATGATATTGGATTGCTATTTATTATAGTAGTTCCTAATGATGTTAATGACTGTATTTTCATGACTTTCCATGGGATAATGGCTAAGCACCGAGAGTACTTTGAAGTGGGGTTTGGTCTGAAAGCTCAAAGAGCTACCTAAGGGAACTCTAGTAGAAACCTCTAGTCCCTAACTACATTGCCCATTTAGGTTTTCCTGTATGGCCTAGCTAGTGGATTCAAAAATAACTCAAGTTAGGATGTTCTCACAGAGTCTACCTTGGCAAGTAGCCTCTCTCTTTTCGATGTGGGAGTTACATCAGATTCCATGTTATAGCTCACATGGTATTATATGTTGGTTAAATGTATCCTATCCCACAAAAAGGTATATGTAATGGTATAAGTGCTTATGATATTTTTGATGCATTGACCACATAATTATGATATTTAAATTTTTTCAAGTTTTACTAATGATTTTAAGATATTGGTAAAGCATCCCATGTTGATATTGATTATATTCTATTATTATTGTGCATGCATGCTTCTCACATATTTAGTGCATTTCATATACTAACACCTACTTTGTACCTACATTGTATCATAATATAGAGTCCGATGAGCATCACGTATCTCCCATGTGTGGCTAGAGTTTGACTATTATTATTCTAGTGTTGGTGAGTCCTCATGGTTTGAGGAAAAGATATATATTCTTTTATTGTTCTTCATGACTTTTATCTTTTGTATTTAGGTGAATTAGGAAAATTTCTTATGCCCCCATATAAACTACTAGAGTCATGTTAGATGTTCATGGATTCTATGTCGTCATGTCCCTTTAGAGTTGTTGAGATCATGAGTATTAGTCTGATGGAGAAGGAAGACTTAGTGTCTTATCAACTTAAGGAAGTTGTACATGTTTGGTATGAACAATGGAAAAATGAAAGAGGTCTAGATGATGGTCCCATTGAGTGGGAAGAGTTCAAGGGTGCTTTCCTTGATTATTTCTTTCCAATGGACTTGAGGGAAGAAAAGATTCAAGAGTTCATTAATTTGCGACAAGGTAATATGAGTGTGAGGGAGTATGCTCTCAAGCTCACTAAGTTGTCAAAATATGCTCCTTTATGGTTTCCTATCCAAGGTTGTGTATGAGCAAGTTCATTTTGGGTGTGTCCAAATTGGTGGTCAAAGAATGTAGAACTGCCATGCTAATCAAGGAGATAGACATTTTGAGGCTTATGATACTTGTCGAGAAAATATAAGAGGAGAACTTGAAATAGGTTTAGAAGAGGGTCCAAGAGGGCTCGAAACGATAGTGGTACATACTCTCATGGCAAGTTTGGAAATTATGGAGGCCGTCAATTTCACCAAAGGTACTCTGACAAATATTATTCAAACACTTCATCTCCAATGTTCAACAAGAATAAAATGTCCAACCCTAAGGTTCAAGAAGGAGCTCTGAGTGATCAATTAATACCTCCTTGCAAGAAGTATGAAAGGAACCATAGAGGAAAATGCTTGGCGGGATTTGATGCATGTTATAGATGTCATAAGTCAGGTCATTAGGCAAAGAATTGTAGAGGTTAGTGGTCGACCCCAGGCCCTGACTCAAGCTCAGACTACTATGGGTCATCCGGATTAGCGTGGTACTACTGTAGGTGGAGGTTATCACCAAAATATATTTTATGCCCTTCAGACTCGTCAGGAGTTAGAGGATTCTCCCGACGTGGTGACTGGTATGTTAAAAGTCTTTGAGTTTGATATTTATGTATTGTTACATCCGGGTGATACTCTATCATTTGTTACTTCATATCTTGCGATTAAATTTATTATTAGTCCCGAGATCTTGTTAGATCCTTTTTCGTTCTATACTCCTATTGGTGATTTAGTTGCGGCTAAAAGAGTCTATAGAAATTGAACAGTTTTAGTTTTTCATAAAATCACCTTAGTTGATCTTGTAGAGCTTAATATGACCGATTTTAATGTTATTCTCGATATGGATTGGCTTCATGCATGTAATGCTTCTATATGTTGTAGAACCAGTGTGGTTAGATTTCAATTTCTTAATTAGCCAGTCCTTAAATGGAAAGGTAGTAATTTCGTGTTTAAAGGTCAATTATATCATGACTTAAAGTTCAAAAAATGATTTCCAAGGGATGCTTTTATCATCTATTCCAAGTTAGAGATGCAAATTTCGAAGATCTTACTCTTGAGTCAGTTTCATTTGTTAATGAGTTTATGGATGTTTTCCCTAATGACCTCCCATGTATCACTTTCAAAAGGGAAATACACTTTGGTATCGATCTTCTCCCCGATACCCAACTTATATCTATTCCTCTTTGTCGAATGTCCCCGACAGAACTAAGAGAGTTAAAGGACCAGTTCAAAGATTTGTTTGATAAGGGTTTTATTAGACTGAGTATCTATCCCTTAGGTGCTTCAGTTTTCTTTATCAGAAAGAAGGATGGTTCTATCCATATGCATATTGATTATCCGTAGTTGAACAAGGTAATAATTAATAATAAGTATCCCACCCCAAGGATTGATAACTTTTTCGATCAACTTCAAGGAACAATTCACTTTTCAAAGATTGATCTTCGATTGGGTTATCATCAAGTTTGATTAAGGGAATGTGACATTTTGAAGAAGGTTTATAGAAATCGATAGTGCTACTTTGAATTCTAGGTTATGTCATTTGGACTAACAAGTGCTCCTGCAACTTTTATGGATTTGATGAACAGGGTGTTCAAGCATTATTTGGATATGTTTTTATTGTATTTGTTGATGATATTTTGGTCTATTCTCGGAGTGAATAGGAGTATGCTGATCATTTTAGGATTGTACCACAAGTTCTCAAGGACCGTCAACTATTCGCCAAGTTTATCGAGTCTGAGTTTTGGTTGAGGTTAGTTGTTTTCCTTTGCCATATTGTCTTTGGTAAAATTATTATGTTGCATCCTAAGAAAACCGAAGCGCTTAAGAATTGGCCTAGAACTTTGTCTCCTTTCAATATTTGAAGTTTCTTGGACTTAGTTAGTTATTATTGTTACACCCACACTCTTGAGATAGGAATGTCTCTTAAGCTTCTTAGAATGTGAGTCGTATAATTTACTACACTATCACACAACACTAAAAGAAGAATAATGTGATAACCCATGAGAGGGAAGGTTGAAAATAGGGCCATGAGAAGTCGGAAGGAGTTGGAGGCCAAGTAACGAGTCGTAGGACTCGATTTACCTACGTAACCTACTAACGTAGAAGTTTTACATACTTAATCCACTTGAGTACATACCAAGCTTACGTATTAAGGATTACATGGGTTCTTAAAATAAGACGAGACTACGAACCCACGCGGAGAAGGAGAGAACGACATGTGGCAACAAGAGAAGGTGCCACATGGAAGACTAGGAAGGTGCCACGTGGAATTAGGTGACTCACCTTCTTGGGGTCAAGTAGGTGACCCACCTACTTAGGGTGGTCCCCACTAAGGACACGTGGCAGCCACAGATTGGTTGCATGAATGTATTGACCCAATAGGAGATGGACACGTGTCACCCTTAGGGGATGACATATGTCACCCCTTGGGGAGACATATATATGTATTTTAAGTGACTATTAACTTCATTTCTCATCCAATCTTCATCCAAAAGAAGAGAGAAAAATGTGGAGAAGAAAGGAGGCAGCCATGGTTTAGAAAAAACTAAGGTAAGTTTCCAAGTTTCTCTCTATGAATTACTTACCTATGGTGTTCCTTAATCACGTGGACATGTATATATATATCTTATTATGCCTATAGAACCATATCTTCAGATTTACAATTGGGACAAACAAAAGAAAGTTGAAGGAAAAACTTGAAAGGCAAGAAAGGAGGGCTACGGGTTTGAGCAAGAAAAATAGTATGGCCTGATTTCATTTTACGAATTAATTATTTAAGGTATCCCAAAGTTAAATAATGATGTTTTTAACATAAAATTCCAATTTGGGGCAGCGGAGAGGTGGAACAAATAGTCCACCCCATTTTAGCATATCAAGAAGTTTCTAAGATGCAGTTTTGGCCAATTTCGGGTAAGGTAAGGTTTCTTCTTTCAATTTGGACTTTATGCTATTGTTATGGAGTATGTTACACACCCTATAGGTGGATTTAAATGTGAAAATATCATAGATATGCTTGACTTCAAAGACAATCTAAATTGGAGTTGTTATAGTTAAATTGTCGTCGAAGTTAAGTGTTGTGCTTGTGATGTGCTTCTGCAGATGCGTGGGGGTGTGTTGCATGGCCTAAATGTATTCTAAAAGGGGTGTGAGAGCTTCTGGTTTCAGACACATGACCCCTCTTTTCGTATAATTAAAGGTTTTGTGAAATAAAGACTAGAAACCCTATTTTGGTGTCGTAGTTTCGAGCAAGTCATTTGGAATTTATGTTGTATATTTTTGGTGTGAATTGCTTAAACATATGATGAAGGTTATTGTTGTTGGTTGGCTTTAGGTATTAGGAGTGTAATTGGAAATTCGGATAGGGCATATTATGGGGGAGATGCTGCCCGATTTTTATTAACTCCTTAACTAGCTAGAAAACTAGTCGAGAAGACGAGCGAGGAGATGAGTTATATAATTACTCGCGTGTAGCCTAAGGTGATGGAAAGACAAGGGTTGTTAATATTCATGTTTTTTTTATGTTACTTCATTTTAAAGGACGATCAGGCGAATGGGATAAAGAGCAACCTGTAAGAGGTATGTAAAGCTTTCTCTTGGCATGTTTTGGTATAAGTATGTACAACTATCTTTCTTTCCTTTTGGAAAGTCTTAGACTTAAGTTAATCGTGTGTGGAATGTGGGGATAATTCCATTCCCATAACTCCAAGTATGCCTCATAACCCCTGTCCATTGCTTAGTATTGAAACTTCTGTAAGAATTGAGTATTGCCTATTAAGTCTTCTACGTATCAAAAGTAGTGTGTGGAAAGCTATCTCTCCTTTCTTTTGATATGTAATTGGTATGAAAGTGAGTTTATGATGCCATATTTGTTCACCGAGCCCCAGGATGGGCCGGATATGAAATATGTACAGGATGACCACATGAAGGGAAATATAGACTATATAGAGCTTATTCTCTTTCTTTTCTGGCATGTCTTAGTTGTAAGTGAAATATGATATGAGCTCCAGGGTAACTCCATTCTTAAACATATCCTATTTACTTTTGGATATCGAGCTCTTGTAATAGTTGAACTAGTTCCCTGGAAACTTCTATGTATTAAGGATATAATGAATGTATAGGCTCCAAGTCTTAAAGACTATATGCCACCAAGTGTTTTGATTGCATAAACGATTTAGCCCTATTTGAATAAGGATATTTCAAAATTTTATGGCCAAATGTCCTAATTATCAATAAGTGAAGATTGAGCATCACAAACTGGGAGATTTAGCTCAAGATATTGAGATCTCTACTTTGAAGTGGGAAGACATGAATATGGACTTCACTACGGGTTTGCCTCGCACCCATAGGCAAAAGATGATTCGATTTGGGTGGTTGTTGACGTAATGACTAAGTTAACTCATTTTCTTTCCATTAAGACATCATGCTCAGCCGAGCATTATGCTAGGATTTATATTTGTGAGTTGGTTAATCTTCATGGTGTTCTATTATCTATAATTTCAAATTGAGGTACTCAATTCACATCCCAGCTTTGGAGGTCTTTCCAAAACTGTCTTTGCACTCAAGTTAAGCTTAACACAACTTTTCAACCTTAGACAGATGGTCAAACTGAGCATACCATTTAGACCTTGGAATATATGTTGAGAGCGTGTGTTATTGACTTCAAGGGTATTTGGTATGATCATTTGCTATCAATCGAGTTTACTTATAATTATAGTTATTATTTTAGCTTTTAGATGGCTCCATTGGAGGCCTTATATGGTAGGAGATGTAGGTCTCCTATTTTTCAGTTTGAAGTTGGTGAAGTTTCCTTGATAGGGACCGAGTTGGTGAATGAGGCCATGGATAAGGTTAGACTCACTAGAGAAAGATTGAAGACTGTCAGAGTTGGCAAAAGTCCTATTCAGATGTGAGAAGAAGGAACTTGAGTTTGAGGTAGATGACTGGGTTTACTTGAAACTCTCATGCATGAAAGGTGTGATGCATTTTGAAAAGAAGGGGAAGATTATTCACTGTTTTGTAGGCCCATATATGATTTTGAGGAGGATTGGTAGGGTGGCATTTAAGTTGGATTTGCCCTCGAAATTTGCATTAGGGCATCCAGTGTTTCATGTGTCATTACTAAAGAGGTGTGTAGGTGATCCTAACTCTATTTTTCCCTTGTACAATATTGGTGTGAAAAGGAGTTTATGCTATGTAGAGGTTTTGGTTGAGATTCTAGACCAACAAGTTAGAATTTTGAGGAACAAGGAAGTAGCTTCTGTTAAAGTGCTATGGAGGAACCAAGAGGTTGAATGTTCTACAAGGGAGGATGAAACATATAAGATGTCATGATATCTTCATCTCTTTTGCTCCATTCCTAGTTGAGGTATTTTTTCCTTAATGATTCACTCCATGAAATCCATGTGTTTCAGTCATTCTCATGTTTTCATATGCATGCATGTTCATGAAATGAGTTTTAAAGTCATGTTTTAACTTGGGATTGAATATTCCATGATTCTATACATTTTTGACATGTTTTACATTATTGTTGGTTTGCTCTGTCTCTTTCTTATTCCATTCATGTTAGTTTGAGTCTTATTCGAGGACGAATATTCTCAAAGAGAAGATATTGTAAGACCCCAAAAGTTGAAAAGTCAAAAAAGGAGTTAAAAGAAAATCACAGAAAATTTTGGCACCAGGGTGGTTTTTCAAGAAGCCCTCCATAGGTAGTGGAGTGCACCACAGGGGTGTGGAAGGTTATCATGTTGGTGCACTGAGCAGGAGAGAAAGAGGAAGGAGGACCACGTGAGGGTATACGACCCATAGAACTCCCCACGGGCCATGGAAAGGTTCATGGAAACTGAACCCCTAGGACTATGTGTGGGCTACTCTTCACGAGGCTCTCCACGACCTGTGGATCCCTTCACAAGCCATAAAGGGCTTCACGGTCCGTGAAAACCCTTCGTCCAGTGACCCGTTCAGGAAAACTTTAAGGGTATTTTAGTGTTTTACCTATTAGTTCATTAATATATTTGGATGTTTTTTGGACTTAAATCCTATTCTATTAACTATCCCAAACCCTCTTATATCCCTCATTCACTCCCTAGCACCCTTAACACAAATCTTCTCTCTAGAAATATCCTCCTAAGCTCGTCTTCTTTATCAAGCAAGGCTACAAGGAAATTCAAGTTCAAGTCTACAATTCAAGTGCATTTAGGGCTCTAATTGTCTAACGTGTATGAGAATTCATCCATGGATACTTCCATCCATGGACTCCAAAGGTTTTTGTTCAATTCTCTTTTATAAACTTTTCTTGTAAGATATAATTCTTATAAAATTGCATTGGGTCAACTCAATTATGATTTATTTTATTATCAATGATTTAATTATGTATAAATCATATTAAATTGTATGATTTCAAGTTGATTTTCATGGATCCATGCATTCAGCTATTAAGTATAAATTTATGGAATTATGATCATGATTGACAAAGGATCTTATGAATTTTTTTTGAATGAATATCGAGAATTATGAATGACTTATGAAAGTAATGAATGATGATGAACTATGATTTCAATGATGTTCCAACCAAAGTATAAATATTGTTATAGGTTTTCCTCATACATGCATGTTAAATATGGTGAATGATTTTCTCACTGACTCACAGATTCATAAAGACAAAAGGTTCTTTTGTATGAATCAATCATGCTTATGAGTTACTCTTACAACTATTTTATGATGTTGGATTGGTATTTATTATAGCCTTTCCTATTATCCATCGGGATAATTACTAAGCACTAAGAGGACTTTGAGGTGGGTTTGATCCGAAAGTTTAAAAAGTGACCCAAGAAAGATCTAGTAACAACCTCTAGTCCCTAACTACGTTTTCCCCATATGTTTACCTTTATATCCTAGCTAGTGGATCCACAAAAACCTCATGTTAAGAAATCAAGGGTCATAATATTGCGACTAATATTAGCCTATTCTAGTTGAAATCCCTAGCGACATGCACACACCCCTAGTCTTTTCCAAACTTAGTAGTACAGTCTTGGGTTAAATTCCAGTTTTATTACATGATATTGACAAATCATAGTTGTATATATATATATATATACATACATACATACATACATGCTTCTTTAGAACTAAAATTGTTAATTTATTTAAGTTGTGAATTCAATTGAACAAGAGACTTATCTGCCAATCCTTGTGGTTCAACGTCGACCTCATAAGTTGGGTATTATTTTGTAAACAACTGCCTACCTTCGTAAAATGGGAGTGTAGTTGAGCATTCATCAAAAATGGTTTCATTGCAGTGAATGTTTTTAAAATTGTGTGAAATTTGTATTCTTGTTACTTGGTGTTTTGTTTTGTTGCTTGCCACAAAAAGGGAAAGATGGATAAGCCGGGTGATGAATAAAGTGTCAGTGATGCGGGCTTTGAAAATGATTTTTCCATTGATGAGGCACCCATAGAAATGGTTGTATATGGAGCAATTATCTTACCATCGGAGGTAGGGAATGTCATTTTTTCAAATCACCAAGCCTATGCTTCACCTCTTTAAATGAAGGGGTTATTTGAAAGCCAAGCAGTTGAGAATGTAAACCAACACTTGAGAAATTTTGTGGATGTTTGTCTCCATTTCAAGATAAGGAACATCTTCCAAAAATCTATTTGACTGAGGTTATTCCCTTTTTCTCTATGGAGAGGATACAATGTCGCTTGCAGATTTCCCCCAATGGTCAATTAATACTTGGGGTGAGTTAAAAAAAGCCTCCCTTGAAAGATTCTTTCCACCCTAACGAATGTTGAGATTGAGAGATCAGATAAACAACTTTGAGCAGATGCCAGGAGAAGCTATACATGACGTATGTCTTAGGTTCAAGAAGAAGATGGTGGAATGTCTAAACCATTAGTTATCCGACCAAGTTTTACTATAAAGTTTCTACCGATCGTTGGATGAGGTCAATCAAGAAATGGTGAATAACTTGGTGAGAGGTTCATTTATGAATCTAAATTATCTTCAAACCTCCAATTCTTTTAAGAAAATGGAAAAGATTAATATGGCATGGATCGAAATAGGTTCAAGTCAGTGGTGGATTGGTATCTACATCAATGATAACCAATTAAATAAGAAAGAAAGAGTAGGAATGCGACAAAAAAGTGGCAAAGATGATGACAAGTGTATACCTATTAGAAAAGCATATGTTGGGAATGGAATCAAAGAGTTTGAATGCCATTGTGGCACATAGTTCACCACTACATGGGGAAAAATAGACTATGTATTGCTTGATGAAGATGTTAGGTATTTGGTGAACATAGGGGCGAGTTCTTGCCTAGAGTACTAATTGACCAACCAAGTTCCTTGGTATCCTTGGGAATAAATCAAGGTTGGAGATATTGATATGGTCAATGGAGAAAACACGAGAGACAATGGCGTGAGTAAGCAAATAGAAACTCAAATGAACCATTTGTCAGCTCAAATAAATTAAAGAGCCAAGGGAACACTCTCAAGTGACATTCCAAATCTGAAGAATGATGGCCATTATATGGAAATAGTCACAAGGAATGGTAAGATACTTGAAAATGCCAAAGTTTCCAAGAAATATAGTTGATGAGGGGATTGATGATAGGGTAAAGCCTAGTTCACCCATTCATATCTTGATTGATAAGGAGTGTACAAGGAGGATGAAGTTGATGTTGGTGACAACAAAGGAGTTGATCCCTCTAAAAAAGTGGTTGATGTTGAGGGAGAAACAAGGGATGAAATCACTAAGGGAGAAGATCCTAAGTGTTCCCCTCCATACCCTTAAAGATCAATTAAAAATAAAGAAGATGAACATTTTGCAAAGTTTGTAGATCAGCTTAGCAAGTTATCCGTGAATATTCCCTTGATTGATGTCTTATTTTAAAGGTTGGGGTATTCAAAATTTATGAAAGAGATGCTACAACAGAAAAGAGTGGTTAATGTGTGATTAGTTGAAGTGTCACATTCATGAAATGCGGTAATAGCGAATACATTAGCCACTAAAATGGAAGACCGAAAAGATTTCACCATTCCGTGCACCATTGGATGCACAAAGTTGATAAAGTCTTATGTGATTTTGGAGAGAGCATTAATTTGATGTCCCTCTTGATTTTCAAGAAGTTGTCCCTTGGAAATCCCAAATCTATTCTGATGAGGCAACTGATGGCGATCGTTCTATCCAAAGACTAGTTGGTATACTATTTGACATGCCAGTCAAAGAAGACGAGTTTATTTTTCGGTAGACTTTGTGATGGTGGATTGTGAAGTGGACATAGAGATGCCTATTATTTTAGACCGACCATTCCTTTCTATAGGAAGAGCACTAGTGGATGTAAAGTTGAGAAAGCTCAAATTTAGTGTTTGTGAAGTGTCCATTAAGTTCAAAGTGGGCACATCTATGAAACCTTTGAATGAATATAGAGTGGTTTCGGTAAAAGAATTGGTAGATAAGCCAGTACAAGATCCACATAAAGAGGGAATGCTACCTGACATCGGGTAATTTAAGGTACTTGTGTTGTGTGCTACGTTAAATCAATCGCTTCTTGGGAGGCAATTCAACTATTTTTGTAATTATTTTTTACTTCACCTTTAATTATTTTTGGTATGTTTTTAAGAGTGCAAAGAGACACTAAGTATAAATGGTAAAAAATTGAGCACTGTATCCATCGGTGCCAAAAAATTGTAACGCCGATTAGAAATTGTAAATCGTTAGTCAAATTTGGTATGTTACTTTACTTTTTGTGATTTCAAATTTCATATTGCAACAATATGGTGATAATTTTGTGCTTTAGATGAGTTTTACTTCAAAATCACTTTGTCAAACTTAAAATTTAGTGTTTGAAAAAAGGCTATTACTTCTTAATGTTGCTATATCTGAAGTTAATTTGTTTGGGTATGATGTTTAGCATGAGAAATTGACCATTGCTTGCTTGAAATATGAGTTTTGGGTTGAAGTTTGAGTAATTCATTATGCTTACGTAGTGTATGAATTTTTTCTATGATGGAATGGGTGATGTCATTTCTATGGATAAAATTGTTATTATGTGGATTTTAAATTTTTGAGCAAAAAATTGTGAATGAGTAGCATTGCCTTGTATTTGTGACCTGATTTAAGTGATTTCTATTCTTATGGTGAGGATGAAATCAAGAATGAGTGTTCTTATATTGTGACTAAAATTGCCTAAATAGCTTGCATGTGTGCTTGATGATTGCTAGCGATAGACGAGTTGATATCTTTCTTAAGAATAATAGTCAAAACTATTTGAAATTGCCTTGAGAATTTTTTGGAGAAGTATGAGTATCCATTGGAGTAGATTTTTGAAGTTGTTGAACTGAAATGGACCCTCTATGGTGGTAGAAGTTACTGTGAAGCACCTACCTTCACATGATTTCCCTCAATTTAACAAGTGCAACACAGGTCTAATGAAGGAACTTTATGTTCCTAAGTTTCGACTGGTGTTTCCCTTGCGAGCCATAGGTCTCCATTGGTGAAACATTGGTTAACCTAATTTCTTGGTAGTTCTATGATTGAAGATGGCGTTACGTCAACGTATTAAAATATTGTAACGCCCTTAATTATATAAGTTAGTATTCACACTTTGATGGAACACTCAGTAAATATATTATGTTTTACTCACATTTTAGGAACTTGAAATTTTGTAAGATTTTAAAATTTGCTTACTGTAAATTGCGATTTTAATTTAGGGGATCTTATATGGGTATTTTTGTAAACTCCTAAATATAATTACCCTTAAATTAGAAAGGTGCTTATACATATGTCAAGACCCAATCCCGTAGGCCGTGACTGGGGTCCGACCGGGACCCCCGTATAAATAATTATCAGATGTAACAATCGATATAAGACACATACATTAAGACCCCAATGGGTCATACATTTTCACATACATGTAGCCCTTTCATTTGCCTCCTGAGGAGTTACATTACTCAAAATATGAAAGGGCATGCAAGCCGACAAGGCTTCCATAGCGTAATAATGTTACAACGTGTCGTATAGGCACAACTAGAACAACTTACA
Source organism: Solanum dulcamara (assembly GCF_947179165.1). Classification (NCBI taxonomy): domain Eukaryota; kingdom Viridiplantae; phylum Streptophyta; class Magnoliopsida; order Solanales; family Solanaceae; genus Solanum; species Solanum dulcamara. The sequence continues at coordinate 60,718,975 of NC_077243.1, forward strand.
AATGACCCACATACATATGTCTACAGACATCTACGTAACAACCATATCATATGGCGGGATAGGGCCCCCATCGTACCCCTGAATAAGCAAATATATACATCCAATACTAAGTACCAAAAACTCGGCTCTGGCACAATAGAGCTTCTTCGAAACTGGCTGAGCAGAATCCTAAGTGGGCGGACTCCCAAAACTTGTGTCTTTACCAGCGGGCATGAACGCATCCCCCCAAAGAAAGGGGGTTAGTACGACATATGTACTGAGTATTTTAAGTACAAAATATCATAAGGAAGTTACAGTTACCATAGGGGTGCAGGGGGTAAGTATAAAATTTAATAAAGTACTGTACCTACACCTTACAAAAAAAGGTCATGTATACCATTATCACCTACCGTATCTGGCCCGCTCAGGGACTCAGTGTAACAAATGCATTATTTTATCATCATAGGCATATGCATACTATTAAAACTGTGGAACGTACAACCCGATCCATGTATATAGCAAGTACACGCCGAGGAATGACGGCCCAATCCATATATCATATAATGATACCGAGGAACGACGGTCTAATCCATATCTCATATAATAATGCTGAGGAATGATGACCCAATTCATATATCATATAATAATGCCGAGGAATGATGGCCTAATCCGTATATCATATAATAATGTCGAGGAATGATGGCCTGATCCATATATCATAAAATATGTCGAGGAACGTTTGGCCCGATCTTTATATATTATAATGCATATACATGCACATAAAAATTGGTAACATATCAAACATCCCTCAACATATTATCATAAAGTATGCCAAGAGCCTCTAGGTATATAGGCTTACACATCCAATCATTATTCAGTGTGCAGAAGGGTTGAGGGTCATAGGTTAATTACTTTAAGAACCTTACCACTCAAAAGTGAGTTCAAGTCATGAGTTATTCCCGAAACCTACAAAGGGAATTACCTCTAACTCATATCATATATCGTCTCACTTACATTAAACAATTTCAAGAGAGGGAAGGGATTGGCTTCATGTGTACTAGTTTTCTTCATGTCGACAACTTACCAAGCCATAACTCAACTATCGCAGGAGTTTGAACATCAATAAGTTAATAAGATTTATGAACCGTACTCGAGGTTATATGAATGGAATTATTCCCACATTACATATACAATCCACTTAAGACTAAGACATGCCAAAACAAAGAAGAGATAGGCTATACATACTCCTCACTTCCTAATGTATGGAAGGCTTGAGAAGCCTTAGTTCAATTACTGTAGAAGTGCTTTCATCAACAAGTAAGGACAGTGGATTATTCTTGGCATTTATGAATATATTTACCCTCAAGCTCATATCATTCATTTCTTAACTTGAAGACATGCCAAAAGAAGAGAAAGATAGCTTTACATACCTGTAGTAGCTCGATTGTAGTCCAACTTGTTTTGTTTCTCCTTCAACCTATTTAACATGAGAGTAATACCAAAATTAATAACTTTTAACTTTCCAGCTTCCAAATTTATACTCAAGTATCTATAGGCACCATTTCCTTATTCGCCTTTCTCGACTAGTCTGTTGGCTAGCTTCAAAGTTAACGAAAATCGGGCAACATCTTTCCTATTACTTGCCCTATCTGAACTTCCAATTTTAACCTCTAACCTTAGCATACATATCAATAACAACAAGAAGCATCCATACACCATCAAATATTACCATATCACGCAATACAAGTTCCACACAACTCACCCAAAACTATGATGCCAAAGTAGGGTTTTAACTCTTTATATCGCGAAATATTAATCATATGAAACGGAGTATTACGCGCCAGAAAAAAGCGGCTTATATAATCATATTTAACCATTTTACATACCTGCAACATAGATAAACCACCACCAAATACAATACCATGCTAAAGACAACCCTAGCCAAACTTTAACTTGCTAGAATAGCGTCAAAACAGTCCCTACATGACCTGCAACATTCTTCAGTAGTAACGCTCATATTTTCACGTTTCCAACTCGTATTTATAACCCACAACATGTTTAAACACTTTACCAAATGTTGGAGAAGGGAATCAAGCCATACCTTAGCAAATGGGCTTCCGAAACTTGCCGAAAATCGACTTCAAAGCTCCTTGACACGGCTGAACTTGTGGTGGCTGCTTCTTATCCTTTTGGTGCTGATCCAAACAAAATATTCACGTTATTTACACCTTAAGTTAATGGAGGAACACCTTAAATAGTTAATTCATGGAACAAAAGTCGGAGGCTTACCTTAAAGTGGCCAAAGCCGTCCCCCCTCTCCCTTAGTCTCTTAGGGTTTCTCTTTTATTTTTGTCTTCAAAATGCTGAAGAACAAAGTGTATACAGCATGTAACACATATATATTGACCTCCTTAGGAGGTGACATGTGGCAGCCCCTAGGGGTGATATGAGGCAGCCCCCTAGGGTGCCACCTCATCTATGCGGCCACTCATATGTTTCCACGTGGAAGCATGGGCCCCACCTTGAGTAGGTGTGTTGCCTACTTACCCCAAGTAGGTACATCACCTACTTGTCACCTACTTGCTTCTTTTCGTAAGTTCAGAACCTAGTTTTTACTCCTTTTTGTAGGTTCGTAATCTCATCTTACTTTAAGAATCTATATAATCCTTGCTACTTGAGCTCGACGTATAATCAAGTAGCTTAATTTTATAAGCCCTCCAAGTTTGTAGCTTATGCAAGTAGGTTGAGTACCATGACTCCTTATTTTGCCTCCAACTCCTTCTAAAGCCTTCTAGACCTATTTCCAACCATCACTACTCACGTAGAACTGCATAGATAATATGGACCACATAGCAATCTTTTAGAAAAAACAAATATGCTCCAATGTACCAAGGTGCGGGGTATAACATCCTTCCCCCATTTAGAACATTCGTCCTCGAATGTTAATCAATCTCATAAGGTCTCATAAGGACTTCGGGAGTTCTCTATAACAGTTGTCATCCATAGGCCCCTTACTCCTCAACATAGTCAATTTAGGAGTTTAGATCACTTATAGACGTAGGGAACAGTTACCAATATTTCTTTTCCATTATTTCTTTGGCTTCCTAGGTCATATCTTCTTTTATATCACCTATACTTTAGGTTACCCATATACGAAACCTTAATACAATCATAGGTTGTCTAACTATTTTAATACAACTTTTATGAGGTGGACGTAGTCTTTCCATCTTCCGGTTCATTCTGTAGTATTTATCTTATTCACATTGAAACTCGCTCATCCCACCTTGTTACACTTCTTTATTTTCCCTTATTCAGTCTTTGCTCTTCTCATATCCTACCATAGGAGGTTTTCTATTCCTTTTCCTTGGTTATTTATCTATCACAACATCATTTGCGACCAACTCTATACCAAATATTTTGGCTTTTGGTCTAGCATGATGTCATTTTCCTTTATAGCATCTCTTGATTTATTCGATGTCCTTTCCTTGTTCTACCCTTTTATTTTTATCCACACCCACCTTCTAATGTTATGTCATTCAGGGTCTTGTCAAAAACTTCTTAACATTGCCTTACGTACCATTCTGATTTCTATCCAATCATTGGTGCCTTCCAGACCTCCTAACTTGGTTCAGCAAAAGGATCTTATTGAAGTTTAAGCATCCATCTCACATATGTTGCCATATCAATTGCCTCCATCTTACCCTTGCAGTTTTCTGACTTGCTTCCCCCCTTTAGAGGGTACTTATACTTTTATCTGCTTATACCTAGCTATATGTCTCTATGTCTTATCTTTAATTCATCCAATCTCTTTCCCCAATCAACTTGGTATTGTATCATGTCCCCGTCTTTTTGTATATTTTATGACCTAATTATCCACGTGCGGAACCTTGATTAAATTATGAAGCGATGAGAACCCTTCCGTACCCAATGTGATATCTCATCTACTAATTTGTACTTGAATAATGTAACTCACGAAACCACTCATCCAAGGCCATATTCTATATATTCTGGTCAATAGTTAGTTAAGACTTGTAGTCTCTTCAATCCTACTTAGGCAGCACTTATATTCCGACGATCAGTGTCCAAGATTCTTTTGAAGTAATATTTTTGTCCCAACCTATATCACCTTTTTCTTTTTTAGGGATGCATGTTGAACTACTTGGTCCTCAAGCCTACTGTCTTTGTCCCCTAAGGATGTCCCTTCATGTCCAATACTCATACTTACGTAATTACATCTATCTTGAGCGCTTTCCTCAGTAGTCCTTTCATTTATCATTTTTAAAACATCTCCTGTCTACCTCTACTTGTTCTTAGCATACCAATCATTTCTGGTATTTATCCCGTCTTGTTGCTCACCTTTACATTCATTACCACTTGACCTTTTATTTTAAACCTTCCCTATAGCTCTGTGTAAGTCTTCTTATTCATTCTCTATTTGCTTTTCTATTTTTCACAAACCACATCATATCCTCTAGTTATTTCCTCACTAGGCTTTACTTATTCTTATAACGATCTTCATTACATTTACATGATATCCTGTTCACATTCAATCTCATAGTTTAACACCGCTTAACCGTCTTCACGATTCTCACTATGGGTTAATTACACTCGGTGAGGTAAACGCACTTAACCTTTGTCTATATCATCCTTTAGTATTACAAGCCCTTCTAACTTACTCTAGCATTTCATCACCAACACATGATCTCGAATAACCCATAAATTTATGTTTCCCATTCGCAAGTTACATCTCCAATTAGTGGGAGAAGAACTACTAAAATGTTGTCATGAAACATTTTAAAACCACCGCCCAAAGGGAACTAGAATCCAATAAGCCCCACAGTACTTTTTAGCACTTCACTCACATGGTCTCCCTCTAGGCTTATTCTTGAGTCGTGAAAAAATTGTCAAGTTCACAACTAGGGCTTGCGGGCTTTGTACTTTTCCACGGAAGTGAAACTCAACTACTGGACATCTTGTCCTTCAACATGATCTTTTTCTAAGGCAGAAATACAGATGGAAAATATCATGGTTCCATTCAAATGAATTATGACCTTTGCTGCTCATATAGGCTTTGTCCGAAATAAAACTCCCCAAGTAGGAGTAGTGCCCCTCACTGATAACCTGAAGGGTACCCCTTTCAGTTTTAGTTTAACATAATAAGTTCACCCTATTGGTATAAACTTCCAAGGTGTATTATGAACTTCTATCTCACTCTCTCTCTTTTTTTTGTTCTGGGGAAAATTTGGGCAGAGTTTCCTTTGTATTTCTGACTATCTCAAACCTGCACGCAGAAAATGCCAACATTGCCTCACACGGCCAATATATATATTGATATCATATAATATCGCAACCACATAGGGCGTCCAATATCAACAATAGTATAAAATGATGGACTTACCTCATATGTCCAACTCAAATTGCGTTTGTTAGACTCTTCGTCTACTTTTCCTTTCAATTTTCAACTTTATATATCAATCGTATTTTAATACCTTACCTGGCACATATATTTCGTGGCTTGGCTTACCTGTGCGCTTTATAACTTCCAATATCGTCAGTCACTTTCTTCTATCGAGGTTGTCCTTCTGCTGAAATCAGAGGTTAGCATAAGAAATTTCACTTCCTATGACTCAGCTCTATCGCACGATCTTAGATATGAAATAAAGGTAACATCCTAAATGTCCTATAGCCTCCTTTTTATAAATGTGGCATGCAACACACCGATATATAAGACTCTACTTGACACAGTTTGTAGATATTCCAAGTACGAACAACTCTGATACCACTTCTATCATGACCCAATCCCGTAGGCCGTGACTAGGGTCCGATCGAGACCCCCGTATACATAATTATCAAATGTAACAATTGATATAAGACACATACATAAGGACCCCAATGGGTCACACATTTTCACATACATGTAGCCCTTTTATTTGCCTTCTGAGGAGTTACATTACTCAAACTATGAAAGTGTATGTAAGCCGACAAAGCTGCCATAGAGTAATAATATTACAACGCGTCGTATAGGCACAACTAGAACAACTTACAAATGACCCACATACATATGTCTACATACCTCTACGAATAGCAACCATATCATATAGTGGGATAGGGCCTCTGTCGTACCCCTGAATAAGCAAATATATACATCTAATACTGAGTACCAAAACCTCGTCGCTGGCACAATGGAGCTTTTTCCAAACTGGCTGAGCGGAATCCTAAGCAGGTGGACTCCTAAATCCTGTGTCTGTACCTGCGGGTATGAATGTAGCCCCCCAAAGAAAGGGGGTCAGTACAACATATGTACTGAGTATGTAAATTACAAAATATCATAAGGAAAATATAATTACCACAGGGGTTCAGGGGGCAAGTATAAAATTTAACAGAGTACTGTACCTACAACTTAAAAAATAAGGTCATGTATACCATTACCACCTACTGTATCCGGCCCGCTCAGGGACTCGGTGTAACAAATGCATCATTTTATCATCATAGGCATATGCTACTATTAACGCTATGGAACGTACAACCTGATCCTTGTATGTAGAAAGTACACGCCGAGGAACGATGTCCCGATCCACATATCGTATAATGATACTGAGGAATGACGGCCCGATCTGTATCTCATATAATAATGCCGAGTAATGATGTCTCAATCCGTATATCATAGAATAATGCCAAAGAACGATGGCCCGATCTATATATCATATAATAATGCCGAGGAATAATGGCCCGATCCATATATCATAAAATATGCTGAGTAATGTTTGGCCCAATCTTTGTATATTATAATGCATATACATGCACGTAAAACTTGGTAACATATCAAACATCCCTCAACATATTATCATAAAGTATGCCAAGAGCCTCTAGGTATAGAGGCTTACACATGCAATCATTATTCAGTGTGTAGAAGGGTCGAGGGTCGTAGGTTAATTACTTTAAGAACCTTACCACTCAAAAGTGAGTTCAAGTCATGAGTTATTACCGGAACCTACAAAGGGAATTACCTCTAACTCATATCATATATCGCTTCACTTACATTAAACTATTTCAAGAGAGGGAAGGGATAGGCTTCACGTGTACTACTTTTCATCATGTCGACAACTTACCAGGCCATAACTCAACTATCGCAGGAGTTCGAACATCGAGAAGTGACTAAGATTTACAAACCATACTCGGGGTTATATGAATGGAATTATTCCCACATTACATATACAATCCACTTAAGACTAAGACATGCCAAAACAAAGAAGAGATACGCTTTACATACTCCTCACTTCCTAACGTATGGAAGGTTTGAGAAGACCTAGTTCAATTACTGTAGATGTGCTTTTATCAACAAGTAAGTAAGGAGTGTATATTATTCTTGGCATTTATGAGTGGATTTACCCTCAAGCTCATATCATTCATTTGTTTAACTTGAAGTCATGCCAAAAGAAGAGAAAGATAGCTTTACATACTTGTAGTAGCTCGATTGTAGTCCATCTTGCATCTTGTTTTGTTTCTCCTTCAATTTATTTAACATGAGAGTAATACCAATATTACTAACTTTTAACTTTCCAGCTTCCAAATTTATACTAAAGTATCTATTTTCACCATTTCCTTACTCGCCTTCCTCGACTAGTCTATTGGCTAGCTTCGAAGTTAACAGAAATCGAGCAGCATCTCCCCTATTATTTGTCCTATCCGAACTTCCAATTTTAACCTCTAACCTTAGCATCAATATCAATAACAACAAGCAGAATCCATACACCATCAAATCACTACGATATCAAGCAATACAAATTCCACACAACTCACCCAAAACTATGACGCCAAAGTAGGGTTTTAGCTCTTTATATCGCAAAATCTTAATTATATGAAATGGAGTATTATGGGACTGAAACCAGTGGCTTATATAATAATATTTAACCATTTTCCATATCTGAAACATAGATAAACCACCTCCAAATACAACACCATGCTAATGACAACACTAGCCAAACTTTAACTTGCTAGAATAGCGTCAAAATAGTCCCTACATGACCTGCAATATTCTTCAGCCGTAACGTGCATATTTTGACATTTCCAACTCGTATTTATACACCCACAACATGTTTAAACACTTTCCCAAATGTGGGAGAACGGAATTAAGCCATACCTAAGCAAACGAGCTTCCGAAACTTGCCAAAAATCGACTTCGGAGCTCCTTGACGCGACTTAACTTGTGGTGGATGCTTGTTATCCTTTTGGTGCTGCTACAACAAGTAAATTCACGTTATTAACACCTTACCTTAATGGAGGAACACCTTAGATAGTTAATTCATGGAACAAAAGTCGGAGGCTTACCTTAAAGTGGCCAAAGCCGTCCCCCCTCTCCCTTAGTCTCTTAGGGTTTCTCTCTTCTTTTTTTCTTCAAAATGCTGAAGAACAAAGTGTATAAAGCATGTAACACATACATATTGACCTCCTTAGGAGGTGATATGTGGCAGCCCCTAGGGGTGACATGTGGCAGCCCTATAGGGCACCACCTCATCCATGCAGCCACTCATATGCTGCCATATGGCTGCATGGGTCCCACCTTGAGTAGGTGTGTCACCTACTTACCCCAAGTAGGTGCATCACCTACTTGTCACCTACTTTCTTCTTTTCTTAAGTTCGAAACCTAGTTTTTACTCCTTTTCGTAGGTTCGTAATCTCATCTCACTTTAAGAATCTATATAATCTTTGCTACTTAAGCTCGACGTATAATCAAGTAGCTTAATTTTATAAGCCCTCCAAGTTTGTAGCTTACTCAAGTAGGTTGAGTACCATGACTCCTTATTTGGCCTCCAACTCCTTCCGAACCCTTCTAGACCTATTTCCAACCATCACTACTCACGTAGAATTTCATAGATAACATGGACCACATAGAAATCTTTTAGAAAAGAAAATATGCTCCAATGTACCAAGGTGCGGGGTATAACATCCTTCCCCCATTTAGAACATTCGTCCTCGAATGTTAATCAATCTCATAAGGTCTCATAAGGACTTCGGGAGTTCTCTATAACAGTTGTCATCCATAGGCCCCTTACTCCTCAACATAGTCAATTTAGGAGTTTAGATCACTTATAGACGTAGGGAACAGTTACCAATATTTTTTTTCCATTATTTCTTTGGCTTCCTAGGTCATATCTTCTTTTATATCACCTATACTTTAGGTTACCCATATACGAAACCTTAATACAATCATAGGTTGTCTAACCATTTTAATACAGCTTGTATGAGGTAGACGTAGTCTTTCCATCTTCCGGTTCATTCTGTAGTATTTATCTTATTCACATTGAAACTCGCTCATCCCACCTTGTTACACTTCTTTATTTTCCCTTATTCAGTCTTTGCTCTTCTCATATCCTACCATAGGAGGTTTTCTATTCCTTTTCCTTGGTTATTTATCTATCACAACATCATTTGCGACCAACTCTATACCAAATATTTTGGCTTTTGATCTAGCATGATGTCATTTTCCTTTATAGCATCTCTTGATTTATTCGATGTCCTTTCCTTGTTATACCCTTTTGTTTTTATCCACACCCACCTTCTAATGTTATGTCGTTCAAGGTCTTGTCAAAAACTTCTTAACACTTCCTTACGTACCATTCTGACTTTTATCCAATCATTGGTAGCTTCCAGACCCCCCTAACTTGGTTCAGCAAAGGATCTTATTGAAGTTTATGCATCCATCTCACATATGTTTCCATATCAATTGCCTCCATCTTACCCTTGCAGTTTTTTCAATTGCTTCCCCCCTTTAGAGGGTACTTATACGTTTATGTTCTTATACCTAGCTCTATGTCTCTATGTCTTGTCTTTTCTTCATCCAATCTCTTTCCCCAATCTACTTGGTATTGTATCATAAACCCATCTTTTTGTATATTTTATAACCTGATTATCCACGTGCGGAACCTTGACTAAATTATGAAGCGACGAGAACCCTTCCGTACCCAATGTGATATCTTGTCTACTAATTTGTACTTGAATAATGTAACTAATGAAACCACTCATCCAAGGCCATATTCTATGTATTTTGGTCAATAGTTAGTTAATACTTGTAGTTGCTTCAATCCTACTTAGGCAGCACTTATATTCCGACGATCAGTGTCCAAGATTCTTTTGAAGTAATATTTTTGTCCCAACCTATATCACCTTTTTCTTTTTTAGGGATGCATGTTGAACCACTTGGTCCTCAAGCCTACTGTCTTTGTCCCCTAAGGATGTCCCTTCATGTCCAATACTCATACTTACGTAATTACATCTATCTTGAGCGTTTTCCTCAGTAGTCCTTCCATTTATCATTTTTAAAACATCTTCTGTTTACCTCTACTTGTTCTTAGCATACCAATCATTTATGGTATTTATCCCATCTTGTTGCTCACCTTTACTTTCATTACCACTTGACCTTTTATTCTGAACCTTCCCTATACCTCTGTGTAAGTCTTCTTATTCATTCTCTATTTTCTTTTCTATTTTCCACAAACCACATCATATCCTTTAGTTATTTCCTCACTAGGCTTTACTTATTATCATAACGATCTTCGTTACATTCACATGATATCCTGTTCACATTCAATATCATAGTGTAACACCGCTTAACCATCTTCACGAATCTCACTATGGGTTAATTACACTCAATGAAGTAAATGCACTTAATCTTTGTCTAAATCATCCTTTCGTATTACAAGCCCTTCTAACTTACTCTAGCATTTCATCACCAACACATGATCTCGAATAGCCCATAAATTTATGTTTTCCGTTCATAAGTTACATCTCCAATTAGTGGGCGAAGAACTAGTAAAATATTGTCATGAAAATTCTTCAACCACCGCCCGAAGGGAACTAGAATCCAATAAGCCCCACAGTACTTTTTACCATTTGACTCACATGGTCTCCCTCTAGGATTATTCTTCAGTCGCGAACAAATTGTCATGTTCACAACTAGGGGTTGCGGGCTTTGTACTTTTCCATGGAAGTGAAACTCAACTGCTGGACATCTTATCCTTCAACATGAGCTTTTTCCAAGGCAGAAATACGGATGAAAAATATCTTGGTTCTATTCAAATGAATTCTGACCTTTGCTGCTCATATAGGCTTTGCCCTAAATAAAACTCCCTAAGTAAAAGTAGTGCCCCTCACTGACAACCTGGAGGGTACCCCTTTCAGTTAAAGTTTAACATAATAAGTTCACCCTATTAGTATCAACTTCTAAGACGTATTCTGAACTTCTATCTCATTCTCTTCCCTTTTTTTATTCTGGGAAAAATTTGGGCAGAGTTTCCTCTGTATTTCTGACAGAAAATGCCAACAATGCCTCACACAGCCAACATATATATTCATACCATATCATATCGCAACCACACAGGGCATCCAATATCAATAATAGTATAAAATGATGGACTTACCTCGTATGTCCAACTCAAATTGCGTCTATTAGATTCTTCGTCTACTTTTCCTTTCAATTTTCAACTTTACATATCAATGTATTTCAATACCTTATGTGGCACACATATATTTCATGCCTAGGCTTACCTGCATGCTTTATAACTTCCAATATCGTCAGTCACTTTCTTCTATCAAGGTTGTTCTACTGCTGAAATCAGAAGTTAGCATAAGGAATTTCACTTCCTATGACTCGGCTCTATTGCACGATCTTAGATATGAAATAAAGGTAACATCCTAAATATCCTGTAGCCTCCTGTTTATAGATGTGGCATGCAACACACCGATACACAAGACTCTACTAGACATAGTTTGTAGACATTCCAAGTATGAACTACTCTGATACCACTTCTATCATGAACTAATCCCGTAGGCCGCGACTAGGGTCTGACTGGGACCCCCTTATACATAATTATCAGATGTAACAATTGATATAAGACGAATACATAAGGACCCCAATGGGTCATACATTTTCACATACAAGTAGCCCTTTTATTTGCCTTCTGAAGAGTTACATTACTCGAACAATGAAAGGGTGTGCAAGCTGATAAGGCTTCCATAGCGTAATAATGTTACAATGCGCCGTAAAGGCACAACTGGAATATCCATGCTAACGACAACACTAGACAAACTTTAACTTGCTAGAATAGCATCAAAATAGTCCCTACATGACCTACAATATTTTTCAGCCATAACGTGCATAATTTCACATTTCCAACTCGTATTTTTATACCCACAACATGTTTAAACTTTTTCCCAAATATGGGTGAAGGGAATCAAGCCATACCGTAGCAAACAGGCTTCCGAAACATGCCGAAAATCGACTTCACAACTCCTCGACACGGCTGAACTTGTGGTGGCTGCTTGTTATCCTTTTTTTGCTGCTCCAAACAGAAAATTCACTTTATGAACATCTTCCCTTAATGGAGTAGCACCTTAGATAGTTAATTCATGTAACAAAAGTCGGAGGCTTACCTTAAAGTGGCCAAAGCCGTCCCCCCTCTCCCTTAGTCTCTTAGGGTTTCTCTCTTTTTTTGACTTCAAAATGCTGAAGAACAAAGGGTATACAACATGTAACATATATATATTGACCTCCTTAGGAGGTGACATGTGTCATCCCCTAGGGGTGACACGTGGCAACCCCCTAGGGCGCCACCTCATCCATGTGGCCACTTATATCCTACCATGTGGCTGCGTGGGGCCCACCTTGAGTAGATGTGTCACCTACTAACCCCAAGTAGGTGCATCACCTACTTGTTACCTACTTGTTTCTTTTCTTAAGTTAGGAACCTAGTTTTTACTCCTTTTCGTAGGTTCGTAATCTCATCTCACTTTAAGAATCTATATAATCTTTTCTACTTAAGCTCGACGTATAATCAAGTAGCTTAATTTTATAAGCCCTACAAGTTTGTAGCTTACGCAAGGAGGTTGAGTACCATGACTCCTTATTTGGCCTCCAACTCTTTTCAAAATAGGAAAAAGGTTGATTTTACATTAAATAAGGATAATGTCTTATTTTACGAAAATAGGTTATGCATTCCTAATGAAGACAAATTGAAGGGAGAAATCCTGAGGGAAGCACATGCTTTACCATATGCAATACATCCTAGAAATATGAAGATGTACCATACTATCAAAGAACACTATTGGTGGAATAGTATGAAGAAAGATATTGTGGAGTTCATTTCAAAATGTTTTGTTTGTCAAGAAGCAAAGGCATAACATCAGGTTCCAGCTGGTTTGCTACAACCCTTATCAATTTTGAAATGAAAATGGGAGATAATAACTATGGACTTTGTTTCTATACTTCCTCTCACTAAAAGAAATCATGATGCACTATGGGTGATAGTAGATAGACTAACGAAGAGTGCTCACTTCTTAGCGGTCATAATGGATTATCCACTTGAGCATTTAGCAGAATTGTACATTAATGAGATTATAAAACTATATGGTATCCCTGTTTTTATTACATCTTCTATATTTTGGGGTAGCTTGTAGGAAGCCTTGGGTACTAAGTTGAAGTTTTGCACTTCGTTCCATCCCTAAACAGATGGACAGTCAGAAAGAGTGATACAAATTTTGGCAGATATGCTTTAAGTTTGCATTATTGAGTTTAAGGGTAGTTGGGACACATAATTAGCCTTGATAGAGTTTGCTTACAATAATAGCTACCAAGCGAGTATTAGGATGTCTCCGTATGAAGCTTTATACGGAAGGAAATGTCAAACCCCTCTTTGTTAGAGTGAAGTTGGTGAAAAAAGACTTATTGGTTCTGAAATTATGCAATAAATAAAAGATAAGGTAAAAGTGATTAGGGTTCATCTAAAGATTTATTCTGATACACAAAAATCATATGCTTACTTTATAACGCATGATATTGACCATCAAGTTGGCGATAAAACATTCTTAAAGGTATGTCCATGGAAAAAGATTATGAGATCTGGCCAAAAAGAAAACTTAGTCATCGATTTATCAGACCTTATGAGATACTTGAAAGAGTGGGACCAGTTGCATATAAATTAGCCTTTCCTCCTGAGTTGAACAAGATCCACAATGTCTTCCATGTTTCGATGCTTAGAAGATATCGTTCTGATCCATCTTATGTTCTTCTAGTTGAATCTATTGACATTAATCCAGACTTGACGTATAACAAACAACCTATCGATATTCAATCTCATGAAATAAAGAAACTTAAAAATAAGAGAATCCCCTTAGTAAAGGTACTTTGGAGGAACTATTTTGGAAAATAAGTGACCTTGGAGTGAGAAGACGACATGATGACCCAATATCCATACTTTTTCCGGGACTAACACAAGGTATATTTCAAGATAAAATTTCTTAAGGGGGAGGGAGTTGTAATGCCCCTAATTATATAAACTATTATTCAAATTTCGATGGAACACTCCTTATTAAATATATTATGTTTTTACTCACATTTTAGGAACTTGAAATTTTGTGAGATTTTAAAATTTGCTTACCATAAATTGCGATTGTAATTTAGGGAATCGTATTGAGGTATTTGTGTAAACTACTAATTAGAATTACTCTTAAAACAAATAGTAGCTTATAGATAAATATATATGCATATGTGTATGCATTTGGGCTGCCCGCTTTTACTTTTTGGGCAGCCACCTTTTTAGTAGGAGGTGCCAAGTGATAACTATCAATTTGAAAGAAGACGAACAATAGGACAAGTTCTGTCCAGATTCTTGATTTAAAAATCTCACATGTACAACAATTAGTGTTTTCGTTATATATTTTTATAAAGAATGACTTTTGCGGTGATTCATGATTTTTGAAAAATTAAGACATATACCTACCACTTTCATGAAGGATATAAAGTCTAGTTTTGTCATTTTGCATTGTTAATATTTAGTTGCGACATGAGATACTAGGCTTGCAAGATTTGCTATTTTTGTAGGATAGTCCTGTTTACACATTCTAGGCTTAATTTTGATGATAAATACTTTTTATGTAAATATTATGGAATGATACATAGATGTCTCGTAAGGTAATTTCACATAATATTTTAAAAAGTCACCCCGTCATAAATTAAAACTTTTATTTGGTTAAATTGAGATCAAAGAAATTTTAAATGGAAATTTTTTACACCTTTAACTATTGTGAATGTTCCAAATTTCACTATTAGATTATATAAATGTCTTACCTTAAGCTCTTAAAATTTCGCAAATATTATATACATTCTCTTTTTAAGTAGTAGCATCCTCCCAAGAAGGTTGATACAAGTGTTGGTATCAGAGTCTTTGTTTGTGGGTCTAGGACTTTTGTTATGATTTGCTTGCATACTTGCCTCATTTTTGAAGGTTTGGGCTATATTATTTGCTTACTATATGGTAAATAGTATATTTAATGCGTGTAGGTTGCATATGCATCATGTCCATGTTCCTAATGCAATGTGATATTCCCTTTTGAAGGAATTAAGTTATTGCCTCTTCCCAGAGAAGGTACAAGTAACTCTTATTCCAAACCCCATGAACTAGAAGGTCTCGATGAACATTTCTTTGATAAATATTCTCCCCATACTAGTGGTTCTGTAGTGGGAAACCAACAAGGAGAAAGAGCTGGTCCACATCCTCTCATGAGCCGTACTACTCAAGTTATGAATCCTCCTTTCCAATAGATAGCTAAATTCTTCCACCACATGGCTGAAATTATGCATGATCCCAATGGGATAAACTTTGAAAAGATGAGAAAAATAGGTGGAGTTGAGTTTAAAGGCACTATTGATCCCACTGATGCTGAACAATCGCTTGAGCTCATGGAGAGGGTGTTTGAGCAGTTGAAGTGTTCAGATATTGCAAAATTCAAGTATGCCATCTCAGCGTTATAGAAGGATGCTTATGATTGGTGGATAAGTTTGCCAAATGCAAAAGAAAAACCTCCAGTTCTTACTTGAGATTATTTTGTTAAAGAATTTTGTATGAAGCATGTCTTGCCTACTTATTGTGATGCCAAGAAAAAAGAATTTTTGAATCTAAGGCAATGAGGCATGTCTATCATTGAGTATCAACAAAAGTTTCTTAGACTTTCTCAGGTGGTATTAGTAATGAGGAAAAAGATAAGTGCAGGAGGTTTGAAGATGTCCTGAACGATTCCATCAGAAAGAATGTGACAATATTGCAAAATGAGAACTTTTGTAAAATAGTTTCTGCTGTTTTTACTTGGGAAAGACTTGATAAGGAAGAAGCTAGTAGATATGAAAACAGATTCTGAAAGCCTAGATCATATCTTGGAGGTCCATCCAAAAAGGGAAGTTTTGATGATTGTACGACTGGTATTCTCAACAAGTTAGCTCAACAGAAGTTAAACAAATTATATTTTTCTACAGATAGCGCTCTAAATTATAGACAAGGAAAGACTTGTGTTCCCACTTGTTCACAATGTGGAAAGAATCATTATAATGCATGCAGGAGAGCTTCTGGTGCATGTTTTAACTGTGGGAGATTTGATCATAAAGTGAAAGATTTTCCTCATCGTAATAATCTTTCTAATAAAGTGAAGGATTGTCCTAATCTTAATAAGTTGTTAGGTATTTGGCGAACACAGGGGCGAGTTCTTCCCAGGGTACCAATTGACCAACCAAGGTCCTTGGTGTCTGTGGAAGGATAATCAAGGTTGGCGATATCGATATGGTCAATGGAGAAACCACAAGAGACATTGGCGTGAGCAAGGTTGAGTGCAAGTGATGATAGGTACAACCACCATAGTTCATATTTGTATGTACCTCTCCAATTATCTAATGCTCCCCAAAGCCAACCAAGTGTGACTGACCCAACTAGTTTTAAAATTGAGGAGATCCTTAATCATGTCCTCAAGAAGGTTATGTCTACGAATAATGGGGTAAAAGTGCTCAAAAGTGATGTATCCAATTTGAATCAAACCTTTAGATCCAAATCCACCTCAATCAAGAAAATTAGAAACTCAAATGAACCATTTGTCTAATCAAATAAATTAAAGAACCAAGAGCACACTCTAATGTGACACTCTCCCAAATCTGAAGAATGATGGCCATTGTATCGAAATTATCACAAGGAGTGGTAAGATACTTGAAAATGCCAAAGTTGTCAAGAAAGGTATTTGATGAGGGGATTGATGATAGGGTAAAGCGTAGTTCACCCATTCATATCTTGATTAAGGAGGAGTGTCCAAGGAGGATGAAGTTGATGTTAGGGACAAATAAGGAGTTGATCCTCCTAAAAAAGTGGTTATTTTGAGGGAGAAGGTTATTTTCAGGGAGAAACAGGGGATGAAATCACTAAAGGAAAAGAGACTAAGTTCCCCCCTCAATACCCTCAAAGAGAAATTAAAAATAAGGAAGATGAACATTTTGTAAAGTTTGAAGATCAGTTGAGCAACTTATCCGAGAATATTCCCTTGATTGATGCCTTATTGCATATGTCGGGGTATTCAAAGTTTATGAAAGAGATGCTACAATAGAAAAGAGTGGTTAATGTGTGATTAGTTGAAGTGTCACATTCATGGAATGCGGTAATAGCGAATACATTGGCCACTAAAAAGGAAGACCGAAAAGATTTCACCATTTTGTGCACCATTGGGATGCATAAAGTTGATAAATTCTTATGTGATTTTGGAGAAAGCATTAATTTGATGTCCCTGTTGATTTTCAAGAAGTTGGGACTTGGAAATCCCAATCCTATTCTGATGAGGCAACTGATGGCGATCGTTCTATCCAGAGACTAGTTATTATACTATTTGACATGCCAGTCAAAGAAGACGATTTTATTTTTTGGTAGACTTTGTGATGATGGACTGTGAAGTGGACATAGAGATGCCTATTATTTTAGACCAACCACTCCTTTCTACAGGAAGAGCACTAGTGGATGTGAAGCTGAGAAAGCTCCAAGTTTGTGAAGAGTTGATTAAGTTCAAAGTGGGCACATCCATGAAACCTCTGAATGAGTGTAGAGTGATTTTGGTGAAAGAATTGGTAGATAAGCTAGTACAAGATCCACAGGAAGAGGGAATGCTACCCGATATCAGGTAATTTAAGGTACTTGCATTGTATGCTAGGTTAAATCAATCGCTTCTTGGGAGGCAACCCAAGTATTTTTGTAATTCTCTTTTACTTCACCTTTAATTATTTTTGGTATGTTTTTAAGAGTCCAAAGGGACACTAAGTATAAATTGTAAAAAATTGAGCATTGTAGCCATCGGTGAAAAACAGGTGTAACACCGATTAGAAATTGTAAATCACAAGTCAAATGCAGGTTTCCATCAGACAATTGGGAAGAAATTTTTGAATATGTTCTTGACGGTCGAAACACGGTTAAGCATAGTACCACACCAATTGAAGTGCCGATGCTAGTCAGTGCAATAACATGTTCGAGGTAGTTATCTATGTAGTAATCACCGATATGCTGATTGTTGTTGGCATCTCACCCATCTCAACTAAGCAACTAGGCATAAAGATGTTTAATTTTGACTCTTGAAAAACAGAAATGTTGGATTTTGACCGCCTTTTCCCAAAACTCAAAAATCTTTAAATCATTCATCCCTTACTTATTCATTTCCTTTAACCTCCATACGTATATTCACCCATGTCTAAAACCCCTTACTTTTTCTACTCTTAAACCGCCTTTCCACTTCATCGCTCTATATAAAGCATTCCTTTTTCTTTCTCAAAACCCATTCCAACTTTCAACCCTTCAAAAAACAGAAACCCACTTTGAAGAGGTTCTTGAGTTCAAGATTGAAGGAAACTTCCATTGAAGTTCTTGCTTTTCTATTTCACATTTTCTAAATTTGGTATGTTAACTTTAGGTTTTGTGATTTAAAGTTTCATATTGCAACAATATGGTGAGAATTTTGTGCTTTAGATGAGTTTTACTTCAAAATCAACTTTGTCAAATTTTAAAATTTTGTGTTTGAAAAATGGCTTTTAGTTCTTAATGTTGCTAGATTTGAAGTTAATATATTTGGGTATGATGTTTAGCATGAGAAATTGAACATTTCTTGCTTGAAATCTGAATTTTGAGGTGAAGTTTGAGTAATCCATTATGTTTACGTAGTGTATGAAATTTTTCTATCATGGAATGGGTGACTTCATTTCTAAAGACAAAATTGTTACTATGTGAATTTTTAATTTTTGAGCAAAAATTTGTGAATGAGTAGCATTGCCTTGTATTTGTGACCTGATTGGAGTGATTTCTATGCTTATGGTGAGGATAAAATCGTGAATGAGAGTTCTTATATTTTGACTAAAATTTCCTAAATAGCTTGTAAAGGTACTTTGGAGGAATTATTTTGGAAAATATGCCACCCTGGAGCGAGAAGAAGACATGATGACCCAATATTCACACTTATTCCGGGACTAACACAAGGTATATTTCGATATAAAAATTTTTAAGGGGAAGAGAGTTGTAATGCCCCTAATTATATAAACTAGTATTCACATTTCGATGGAACACTCCATATTAAATATATTATGTTTTACTCACATTTTAGGAACTTAAAATTTTGCGAGATTTTAAAATTTGCTTACCATAAATTGCGATTGTATGCATTTGGGCTGCCCACTTTTACTTTTTGGGCAGCCACCTTTTAAGTAGGAGGTGCCAAGTGATAACTCTCACTTTGAAAGACTTCTCTTAACCTCCTCTAACAATTTCAGTTTCTTCAACACAAGGAAAGACCTGAAATTCTGTCTCCATCATAATCCCTTACAAAATCACTAAAAAAACTTGTCCTTTCAGATAGAACACAAAGCATCCTCTCCCTGGTAAGTAAACCAAATGCGTTTATGAAACTGTGTAGCTATTACTAAATTTTGCATATCTTGTTGTGTAGATCTTTTTTTTGCTAAATAAATATGTTTTGAAAAGCTATCACACATACCTACAACTCTTTTATTTCTGTTGGAGCCTAAATCTACTATTATTGATTCAAAAAAGATGACGAAACATGGGACATATTCTTTCCAGATTTTTGATTTAAAAATCCCATATGTACAACTGTTAGTGTTTTCGTTATATATTTTTGTAAAAAATGAATTTTGCTGTGATTCGTGATTTTCGAAAAATTAATACATATACTTACAACTTTCATGATGGATATAAAGTCCAGTTTTGTCGTTTGTATTTTTAATATTTAGTTGCAACATGAGATACTGGGCTTGCAAGATTTAGTATTTTGGTAGGATAGTCCTGTTTACACATTCTAGGCTTAATTTTGATGATAAAATTTTTTTATGTAAATATTATGGAATGATACATGGGTTTCTTGTAAAGTAATTTCTTATAATATTTTGAAAAGTCACCCCGTCATAAATTGAAACTTTTATTTGGTTAAATTGAGATCAAAGAAATTTTAAATGAAATTTTTTTACACCTTTAACTATTTTGAATGTGCCAAATTTTACTATTTGATTATATAAATATGTCTTACCTTAAGCTCTTTAAATTTGCAAGTATTATATGCGTTCTCTATTTAAGTAGTAGCATCCATCCTCCCAAGAAGGTCGCTACAAATATCGCATCCGCAAAATGCATGTTCAACGCCAACCTAACTATGAATTCTTTTGATACTTCTATGTTTTTTTTCTTTGATTAATATTTGTAATCTACTTCTCCTTTTCATTAAAATCTTGCTGATAATGACTTCATGAAAGGGACAATCAAACAAGCAGAACTGCAAACCCTCTTCTTCAAAAGGGAAAAGCAAGAGTAAGGGAAAGAAAAGAGATCCTAGCAACACATCTAGTGAGGTAAAGCGTATTCGATTAGAGTTAAGGGGATGAAGGATTAGTATACTCTCTATAATCCCCGCTAGAAACATCGTGCAATCATTCACCACTAGAAATTGGATGCCCCTCACTAGTGCCTCGACAAACATCTTCCCAGAGAGAGTGATGAAATTTTACACCTCATATCAGGCAATAAAAGAATCGATGGGCCTTCGTGGGCAGACAGAGAAGTTTCCAAACCTTTCGTTAGTCCGTATAAGGGGTGTGGAGGTTGATATCATGCCTAAGGCAATCAACTTCTCTTCTGGGATAAGAAGATAAAGTAACAAACTACATTTGGTGAGAAAATTGCAACAAAGGAGGCTCAAATTTAATAGGTTGACAATACTATCGCGGTAGGGCATCCAACAAGGGCTATAATGGTAGGTGAAATATCTCATCAAGAATTGAAATTTGAGGGTAAACTCTGGGTGGAATTAGTGTATGTGAGGCTCATGCCCTCTAAGAGAGTCCATAATGAAGCTTCCATACTCATTGCATTTTTGATGATGGTAGTGAATATAAACTATGGAGAGATCGTGGAAACAATGATGCATAGAAAGGCACACCAAAAAACACTTTATGCTCTTTCCAGTGCTAATTAGTAAAATATATACTCATGCCCATGTACGGGTCTTACCCTTTGATGTTTTTCCCAAATCTATAGGAGTGATTGATGTAGATCATAAAAGAGATGTCGAGGAACCAAAGATCAAAAAGCGTAAAATGGAAGTGTTAGGAGATCATTCTTTATTTTGTGACACCCCAATAGAATTAGAGTAGGCAGAAATGAGAGGGAGCACTACTCTAGGAGGACATTCATCACGGCCGTCATCCAACCAATATGCTTACCACACATTGATGGAAGTAACTAATTCCAACAATTGCCAATTGAAAAGGCTGGCACGGTCCCTCCGTGATATGTTCATGGTTGCGGCAAAAAAGGCAATAAGGGGCCTAACTAGTAGCGTAGAGAACTTATGCAAGCGGATCAATGTGGTAGAAGGGGTTCACTTATTTGAAAACTAACATCAAAGATCTGAAAGAGAAAGATCCAATGGAAAATAGTGACATGACTTCATTGGCTAAAGTCATAAATGCCTCCCAAAAAACCCTGGGACCAATAGATACTTTAATCAAAACATGGATATCGCCAAAGAAGGAAATGATGAGGACACTATAGAAATGCAACATGCTATGGAGGAATCCCTAAAGACAGCCCACTAAAAAAAAGGTGAAGGTGAGTCCAGCGCATCATTTGAGCAATACGATGGTGACACAATTGATGAGACAGAAGCAAGTGCTGAAGAGGAAACGGACAAGTGTGATCCGGAAAGTGTTTTCCCTTTCCGAATCTTTTCTAAAAGCATTGTGGGCAGTGCTAAGTTTCAGTTTGGGGGACGTTTGAGTCTTGTTTAGATGGGTATTAACTTGATAATTAGTATGTTAATTTTTTATTTATTGTGACAATGTATTGTTGATGTGACTATAATGTTTCTATTCCTTGCGGGATGGTATGCTTCTTGTTAAGCATGATTTGAATTATGTTTGTTCATCCATTAGCCGTGTTGGTTCTACTTTTCCTATTATTTTACTACTTATGCTTGAAATTTTTGCTTATGCCTTTTTATAGGCCTTGTTCTCTTAATGACTTGATGGTGCATGATTCAATATCATCTTGAAAAATAGTAGTTAGCTAAATAAAATTCAAGAATTTTATTTATACTGTGGTTCTTTGTCAAGGAGCAACATAATTTCTTCTTCTTTTTATTTTTTCTTCTTGAGTCTTTTTTGTGTTGAACCAGGTTGGTACTTCCCAATGATAGATTGAGTGGTGAATTTTTTATGGAAAATGCCAAGTTTTAGTTTTAAATCCAGTCTTTTTCTGCACCTCATTCAAGAAGAACCACCAAAAGTTTTTGAGTGGAAAAGGAAATTTTTTCAAATGGTTTCAAAAAGGAAAAAAGTGATTGAAATTTAATCTCGGATCATGGCTCGTACATTCTTGATTTGTCTTTTTGATATACAAGAGGTGGATCTCCCCGTTGTAGTTTGTCAAAAGTCATTTGATTCAATTAATTTTGAGAATAGCTTCTAAATTTGTTGGATTGAAATGCCTTGTGCGTAAAGAATTTGATTCATCCATTTATATGAATGTTGTCTTGAACTTGTGCCAAAATATATTTCAAGGAGAAATTCTATATTTGACTTCACTTGAAAAATGAACTTAGACCCTTTTTGAATAATCACTCTATTCAAAATTTCCTTTCAAATGATGTTTTGTTAGTCAGTCCCTTTGAGCCTAAACCTAATTCTCTAACCACCTTGTTTCATACCTTGAACTGTTACAACCCCTTGTCTTAATATCCTCATGCCTCCATATGTCCTAAATGAGTTGTAAAATATGTTAAAAGCCTAAGTTTGGGGAGAAAAGATGAATAATGAGAAATGTAGGCAAAAGATGAAGTTTGGGGGTTTGTGGAACAAAGTAACAAATCGGTTTTAGCTAAAAAGTATAGAGCAACACAAGCTTTAAAAACTAAAAGTGCTTAAATGAATTCATGGATGAAAGAATGCAAAGAAAGAAGCAAAAATGAATGGGTGTCAGGACAATGGATGTATATAAATCAAGTGGAAAGAAGAAGAAAAGTCAAAATAAGTGATCATTATAAAAAAGGGAGAAATAAGGTGGAAGGTAAAGTCAAAAATCTGAGTGGATATTCAAAGAGAGAAATGAAAGCATTATTTAGGCATCATCATCACTTGACCAAATGTTATACTACCTTTTTCCTAGGACTATGTTTAAACCAAAAGTCCTTGGATATTTTGAGTCTTGTCAATACACATCAATGGGGATCTATATTTAGGGCAGCCTATGGGTCAATCTGTGAATACTTGAATTCATTTGTGAGAGTTAGTGTATTATCATAATCTATAATCCCTTGAAAGTATACTCTTCATTATATGTATGATTCTCTCTTGTGCTAGTGGCATTGCATCCTTCATATGAATGGTGAAGCCTTGATTTCAATTGAGTTGCATGAATGAGATAAATTCGTGTGAATCTTTAGATAAACCAAAAAGGTTGATGCCATTGACTTGAGATTCTTTGAGATTGTGTGTGAATGAATAATTGTCCATAAATGATGCTTTAAAAGTGTTTTATTTGAACTTTGCCAAACGAATAGTGGGGGAACCAATGGTAAGTTGTGCTTGTTTATAGAGGCTTTTGTTTTAGTCTTTTGTTTTGTCTTTGTGAGTGAAGTACATAATTTTGCAAATCTTACCTTGGGTGTAGCTGAGCTTTAGTTCTATGCTTAGTGAGTGTTCTTATTGAGGACAATCAATAGTTCATGTTTGGGAGTTCGATGAGTTGTTATTTTACCAACTCATTAAACTTAAATTAATGCATTAGTAGCATGTTTTAATATTAATTGAAGGGGGGTTTTAGGCCCTAGTTTTTTTTATGAGAAGCACTCTTTTAGAAAAAGCAAGTTTTATAAATATTGAGCTAAAAAACACTAAAGCACACTGGCGGAGGAACTGGTGTAACATCTCCTAAAAACGTTGTATACAATGTTTCAATTCTCGCCTAAAAATGATATAATCTCTGTGGTTTGGGCATAACTTTTCATAGGATGGTCTAAATTAGGTGATTCAAATTTTTGAGTAACCAAAATATCATTACCTACAACTTTTGTGAGATCATATTTTAATTTTCGGAGGTTAAATAGGTCAAATAAATTAATTGTTGTAAGCAGGATGTTGTGACGGAATAAAGTGTTTATAGAAAAAAAATCATATCTCACTGTAAGATGCTCTAAATTGGTTTATTCCTGAACAAAAAGAAACTAGACTTCCATATCTATAATTCTTATGAAGACACCAAATCCTAATATGAAATTTATCTTGTTCAAACGCAGCTTTGAAAAAGAGTATTCTGTTAAAGAGAACTCATCTCACCTACCATTGAAAGATCTAGAACCCTTTGACATCATCCATGACATCAAAATCCTCAATTGAATTTTCAAGATCATCCTTTGTAATTATTTTTATTTATTTTTAGGTCCCTCTTCTACACCTATAAATACTCACCTTATTTCCTCATTTTATTCATCAAGCTTTCTCAAGCAACTCTTCTCTCTATACACTTCTTTACTCATTCTCAAATATAGTTTAATTCTTAGTAGTGAATAAATACTATTCCGTTGATTCATATACTCCGAGTAGTATACAAAATGTTCTAGTGAGGAGAAAAGCTAAGACTCAAAAGTGTTCATTAAGTCCTTCGATTCCGACTAAAGCTTTGGATTCTAGGTATGTAAGGCTTCCATGAGAGTATTCCTTCCACTCTCATGCCTAAATTATTTTGATTATATGATAATTATATTTATTTTCTTTAAGATTTACTCTAAGTTATATGGGTGTTTATCAATCACTCATCTAGTCCAAAAACTCTTTCAATTAAGTCTCTTGATTTTCAGTAATATTTTCGCATAGGTAATTCTTATTTTTACTTAATAGCATTAATCATGGTTAAACTAATGATTATTGGTGTATTTTGATACAACATAATTTCATATGTATGAATTGATGGTTTGCAAGTAATTTATCTATTTATCTCTTTAAAGGTTCTTGAAATTCATGGTGGGTTGTTTAAAGTATGATTTTTAATTAATGGATCTCAAAGTATTTATGTATATTTATTTACATACATGTTTGCAAGTTGAAGTGATTTGAACCCACCTAGTTTTACTATGTTTTCGATAAAGTTTGACTTGAAATCTTTGAATCCAAATGAATGTTTATGAAAGCAATATCTATGATCAAAAGGGAGTCTTATGAAATGAAAGAATGATGAAATGATATGAATGATGGATTCTTTAAGCAATAAGGACAACTGTTGCATATTTGAATTACCAAATGTTTTAACGAGCTATTCTACCGAATATGATGTTTAAATTCTCAAGTTATATGCTATGAATATTTTGAAGTATTAAACTATTCCGTGGGATTTACTTAGCACCGAATGAGGCATTGAGGTGGGATTCGGTAAGGGAATCCTAGTAGAAACCCCTTGTCTCATTAACTATGTGCCAATATAGGAGCCCTTGTAGGCTTAGTCTAATGGATCCATGAAAGCCCTTAAAGTTAAAGTTAGATAAATGAATGAAGACGACAGAGTTCTACCTGGCAAGTAGTCTCCCCGACCAACATAGGGGGTTATGTTGGATTCCATGTAATAGCTCGTATGGTCTTAAATGTCGGTTATGGTTATTTTCCCAAAAAATGAATATTTTAAAGGATATCTATATGATTTATTATGCATGCATTACATTATGTTCCATATTACATAAATATTTTAATGTTTCCTTAATGTTCAAGCATCCTTAGATACTTAGTACATTCAAAGTACTAAAGCATACTCTTTTGCCTACATGATATCACCATGTAGGGACCAGTGCTCCTCCTCATTCTCCTCCATGTGGCTAGTTGAGATTCCGTTGAAGACTATTTTTGGTAAGTTCCCATGTTCCGTTAAATCTAAAAGTTAGAGGTATTGTTGGACATATGCTAAGAGGCTTATTTGAGGTACTTTCGGGTTTCTCATTCGCCATATCACGTCTAAGCCCTAGGCTTGGGTCGTGACAACTGGCATCCCGCTAAAGCCAACAAGTGTCTTTCTAATTAAATACCGACTTTAATAGACTAAACGTGCCTTAATACTAGTGATACAATCATCATCATCATACAATGATCGATCGATGGTTAGTCTATCCCAAAACAGAAGCTTCTTCTTAGAACTGAAGGTTAATGGGAGGAAGCGACTGACACTTCACAATTTTGGATTGCCGGTTCGCCGGTCCAGCGCACATCTCAAAGTGGAAGGTGATGGGAAAAAATGCAATTGTGGAAATTAGTATTCCATTTGATAAGTTCTTAGAACCAAAATGGGGATTTGTGCAAATATGTTCCATATTATCTTCCCAATTAGGAATAGAGAAGAAAGAACCTTTTTGTAGAGAGATGTGTTTTAGTAAAAATATCTTCATAGAAAATAGTGAAGAACTTCTTAGCATATAGAAGAAGAAAATAAAGATTTGTGACACTGTTAGCTTGGATTTCAAAATTTGTGAATCAAATCAGCTGAAGATGGAGATTTTCTTTATGGGTAGTGTCTCTATTTTCTGTTTTGTGAGTAGCTAATCTCTATATAGGGGTGTGTGTTCTAGATGGGGGTGAAAAACCCCAAAATGCTTTTGATTAATCGGCTTTAAAATGGATTATATGGCATAGATATATTGTAGTCTTGAAGTTTTAATCTAATAATCAATGGTTGCAAGCATTGACTGATCTCTTTAACCCATTTTGGCTTCAAAAACACAAATGGAGGTGTATTAGACTCAATATTGAGGACTTCTTGAAATTTATGCTATGGGTTTGAGCCATGGATGGGATAACCTAATAAATTTCTTATTTAATGATGTCATCTAGAGATAGTCCATCTACTCAAGCAATGTTTATTATTTTATTTAAAAGGGTCTTGGTGTTAGGAATAAACCAAGGGACATATACTTGATAATTTGGGAGAATATAAAAGCATAGCCTAGACCGAAGGCTCCATGTACCAATCTCTTTTGTTTTGTCTAATTTTAGCCTATCGGTGTTTAAACCTATGACACCCCATATTATTCTAACTTAGATTAATCCCGAAAAGCAATAAGAATGTTAGTACAGAATATTGTTTCAGTGGACCGTTAGTGGCACCTTTGGTCCCTAGAAGGTTCTACAAGCCATAGGGATTACTCGTAGGGTCCCCCAATATTTAGTAAGATTTTAGTTGTTAGGACCCATTTATACGATCCCTATTACCTGCCTTCATTCAGTTTACGACCCGTGGGGTCACCTTGTATACTTGAGGCCATATTCGAGTGGATGCTAGAATGTGCACTAAGGCTTACGACCAAAGCCTACAACCCATCTAGTATTCTACGACCCTCAGTGGAATCCTAAAAGAAGCTTCCATGATCCATCTTAAGGTCTATGACTAGTAGAAGGATGATCGTAGACTTATCAACTCAAGAACCAGTGAAGTCAAAATTTGGACCTTGGTCCTACGATTGGTTTTCTACGGTTTGTAGAAGGACCTGTAGATGGCCAAAAGTTAGTTTTAATAAGAGGTAAAATTGTCTTTTTCATCTTTTCAAAACAAAAATCCTTAAAAGCTAGGGTTCAAGGGTTTCAATCATGTTCTTCAAGTTTCTCTTAGATTATTAATCTTCCAGGTATGTAAGGTTAATCACAATGATGGATTGAATTACTCCTCGTGCCCTAAATCTTTGTTTAATCAATATGAGTTTGAATTTCAATGCTGTTAAATTGAGTTGCTAAGTTAATTATATAAAATTAACTTTGACTTCCTTGTATACTTATTAATGTTGAGATTATGCCAATGAGTCAAAGTAATTGGAATCGTTGTTCATGTTTTAACTCATACAAACCCTATTTGAGTTTCTACATTGCTTACTTTTATGCATTATTTAGAGATAAACTAATGATATATTCTATGTTTTAAATTGAGAAAGAGTTTGAGCATTAGTTGAGTTTGAGAAGTATTTCATTCACTAATTTTGAGCATGATCATTATTGAATCTAAGCGAGTTTGCGTAACAATGCATTTAAATATTTATCTTGAAACTGAGTTGATAAATTAAAGCTATATTGTATGCATTCAACGAGTTGAGGAATAAAACTATTTTAAAAGAGAAGTTATGATCCTAGAAGAGTTGAGTTAAATTGAGTAAAGTCCAATAAGAATATATTTTTAGTGCTTACACTCATTTGACTTTATGATCATATATATTGGAAGTAGTATTGAGCACCGATTTGGGTAAGGGTTTAGAAAAACTAAGACCTCATAGACTACATAGTCAGCGTAGTATAGGATCGTACTATAGGTTCGGGTGACTTCTCACTTTAGATCTTGACACAAAATTTTATCTGATTGATGAGATGAGTTTCTTCCCTAACCATGACAAGGAATTGGAAAGTTGTTGCAACGATAGCACCATTAGAGAAACTTTCCAAAAAGTAAAGTATTATATTTATATTGAGTTGTATTTACTTATATTTTGTTAAGAATTATGTTATTCATATATTGCATGCTTTATTGAGTTGGGTTATTTTACATATTGTACATTCCATGTGCAGACACCATTCGGCATTGCATCATTTTATGATGTAGATACAGGTGATATAGATCCTCAATAGGCGCATCGTTAAAGATCAATTACCATCCAGCTTTTGGTGAGACCTCTTTCCATTCGGATGAGTTCTTAGTCATTATTTCTGTCTATTTCATTAGTCTTTTGAGGTAGCTATGGGCCTATCCCATTGCCTATTCGTAGTCAGTTAGAGACTCCATAGACTAGACATAGACAAACTTTTGAGTTTATTCAGTTTCACTTTTAAAGTCATGTTTTTATACAACATTTACTTATTCAGAGGTTTATCTTTATATGCATGAGTTTACTTTTAAAGTATTTTAAATGACCACCATTATAAAGCTTTTTTTATTGAGCTAAGTGTTTCACTCAACAGTTAGCCAGGCCAAGGGTTCGCTTGGGAACCAGTAATGGTTTTAGAGTATCGGCCATGCTTGGGGTGTAGACTCGGGGTATGATAAACTTTGTATCACAGACAGCATTAAAAAGTCCTATGATGTCTATGAAGCCGAGTCTAGTAGATTCCTCTTTATCAACGTATAGTGCACCACATCCATAATGGGGAGGCTATATGACTTTAGAAATTGTTTCACTTCTTTCATATTCCAAATTCATGCGATAGAGTTTAACTCTATAAAATCTCTTTTAAATTCATGCATTTAACATTTTCAGATAATGCCTTCAAAACACATACTAAGCAAGAGAAATGTCACTAACAATGAGATTCCACCACCAATATGAATGTAGACCAAAAAAAGAGACCGAGTAGTTGAGCCTTGTAATAAGAATGGAACTCAAGAGGTTCCACAGAGTGATCATTCTACCATTACTTCTAAGGCTTAGTTTAGAAGAGTAATTTGCATGCTCACCCAACTGATGGCTACCTATTCAAGTCGTCAGATTACTCCATTACATAGATCCAATTCGTAAGATCCATTTGTTTTTACAAAGAGTAGGAAATTTCTAAGAATGAAACCTCCAGTCTTCAGCGGATCAAAAGTTAAGGAGGATCCCCACAACTTTATCAACGAGATGTGGATGATTCTAAAAGCTATGCATGCGATTGAGATTGTGTGAGTTGAGTTTATTTCCTATCAACTAAAGGATGTTGCAAATGTCCGATATAATTAATTGGAGGTGAGCTGCGGTGAGGATGTTGAGCCTGTTGTATGGGATCAGTGCGAGAATGCATTCCCATACCACTTCTTTCCCTAAGATCTAAGGGAAAAAACATTGAGTAGTTTGTTAATTTGAAGCAAGAGAGGTTGGCTATGAAAGAGTACAACCTCAAGTTCATCTAGCTTTCCAGGTATGCTCTAGAGAGGACCCCTGAAGTAAGAGAAAAAATGAGAAAATTTGTCTCTGGCCCAGG
The DNA here is from genome assembly GCF_947179165.1 of Solanum dulcamara. Lineage (NCBI taxonomy): Eukaryota > Viridiplantae > Streptophyta > Magnoliopsida > Solanales > Solanaceae > Solanum > Solanum dulcamara. The sequence continues at coordinate 60,749,267 of NC_077243.1, forward strand.
CAGACCTGTGAACAAGGAGTATCAAGCTTCATTGTTGATTTCTAACATGGACACCTCCAAATTAATGGTGTATGCCCAACAAGTTGAGCAAAAAAAGAAGAAGGACATGGAGGAGCACCAGCATAAGAAAGACAAATCTACAAATAATGAGACTAACCACTAGAAGAATGGTAATGGCAACATTTCTTTCTGAGAAGGTCTTTTAATTATGCACTATTATTAGCGAGTGCACAAACAGTGAATAATATGAATGACCAAATATCTCAAAGTAATTAGAATTACAGAACCCAAGGCTCTTAGTATCATGGTAGTATGGCTCAAGGTTTCTCACGCAAGCCATCTTTTGGTAAGTGTGGTAGACTATATTTGGAGGATTATCATGATGGAACTAATGTTTGCTACAAGTTTGGCTAGATGGGTCAATTTTATAAGAGAATGACCTCCTGACATGCAAGGCAATGGGGGCAACAGAGCCCAATCTTCTTCAACACTACCATTAGTAGATCTAACCAATGAGGTACTATTTCTGGAACAAGCAGAGGTACAAAATATCTATATGCTATGGATAGTCTCCATGATTACGAGAACTCGACAGATATTATCACTAGTGTGCTTCAAGTCTTTTCTCATGATGTTTATGCATTACTTTATTTGGGTGCAACTTTTTCTTTTGTGACTATTTATGTAACTATTAAGTTTGGGATCCTTCTCGAACATCTTTTAGAGCCTTTCAATGTTTCTACTCCTATTGGTGAGTCAATTCTAGCTAAGAGAATCTATAGAGATTGTAGAGTTTCTATCTATCATAAAGATACTTCAGCAGAATTAGTTAAGTTAGACATGGTAAACTTCGATGTCATTCTTGGTATGGATTTCATTTCTGTTATACCTCAGTTTATTGTAGAACATGAGTTGTCAGATTTTAGTTTCCTAATAAGCCAGTCATAGAGTAGATGAGTAGTCTAGTAGTGCTTAAGGGTCGATTCATTTCATACCTTGTGGCCAGGAAGTTAATCACTATGATGGGTGTATCTACTACATTTTTCTGGTTACGATGACAATATGGAGACACTGTCCCTCCAGTCAATTCCATTCGCAAATGAGTTTTCTAAAGTCTTTCTTGAGGATTTACCTAGAGTCCCTTTTCATAGGGAGATAGACTTCAGAATAAATGTTATTCTCGATACTCAGGCTATCTCTAACTAAGTTGAAAAAGTAGTTGAGCGATCTTCTAGATAAGGGATTCATTATGCTGAATGTCTCATCTTAGGGCGCTCTCTTCCTACTCATTCTAAATAAAGATAGTTCCCTCAGAATATCCATTGACTACCACCAGTTGAACAAGGCTGCCATAAAGAACAAGTATCCTCTTCTGAATTGATGACATATTTGACCAACTTTAGAATGCCAATTATTTCTCTAAGATAGACCTCAGATCAGGCAATCATCAATTAAAAGTAAGAGTTCTAAACCCGATACGGTTATTATGAGTTTCTTATCATGTCTCTCAGTTTGACTAACGCTCCTGCAACATTCATACACCTCATGAACAAAGTGTTTGAGTAGATCAAGATATGTTCGTTATCATGTTTATCAATAACTTTCTGTTCTATTCTAGAAATGAGGAGGAGCATGCCAAACATCTCAAAGTTGTTCTCCAAACTCTCAAGATAGGGAGTTGTATGAAAAATTATCTAAGTTTGAGTTTTGGCTTACATCTGTGGCATTCCTGGGCCACATTATTTTTGGTAATGGTATCCGAGTGGATTCACAAAAAATTGAGGTAGTAAAGAATTGGTCCGGACCCATATCCCCAACTAATATAAGAAGTTTTTTGGGTTTGACTAATTATTATAGAAGATGTGTAGAGGGATTTTCATTCATATCATCTCCATTGACTAAGTTGACTTAGAAGAAGACTAAGTTCCAATAATTAGATGATTGTGAGAAAAGTTTTCAAAAGTTGAACACTAGATTGATTACTGCTCCAATATTATCCCTACCCAAGGAAACAGATGGTTTCATTATTTATTGTGTTGAATCAAAGTTGGATTGGGTTGTCTTTTAATGCAAAGAGATAAATTCATAGCTTATGCTTCCAGACAGCTTAAGATCCACAAGAAGAATCATTCAACTCATGATCTCGAGTTGGCAGTTGTAGGATTTTATTTGAAGATATGGTGTCACTATCTTCATGCCATACATGTAGATATGTACACTGATCACTGAGCGTCCTCTACCTCCCAGGTAAAGCTAATGTTGTTGTTGATGCTCTTAGTAGGTTATCCATGGGAAGTACTGCTCATGTTGAGGACGAAAAGAAAGAGTTGGATGAGGAAGTGCATAGACTTGTACGATTTGGAGTTTACCTTGTGGACTCAGATGAGGGTGGTGTCATAGTTCAAAGTGGGGATTAATTTTCACTAGTTATGGAAGAGAAAGAAAAGTAAGACCAAGACCCTATTCTAGTTCAGTTAAAAGAAGATGTTCACAAACAGAAAATGATGGTTATTGCCAAAGGGGGAGATGGTGTGTTGAGGTATTAGGGTAGATTGTGTGTTCCCAAAATTGATAGTATTCAGGATAGAATCATGGCATTGTCCCATATCTCCAGATATTCGATTCATCTAGGGTCAACTAAGATGTACCGTGACTTTAGAGAAGTGTATTGGTGATGACATGAAGAGAGATATTGAAAACTTTAAATCTAGGTGCCCGAATTGTCAACAAGTCAAGGTTGAACATCAAAGGCCTTGTGGTGTAGCTTAGAATATAGAGTTACCAGAGTGTAAATGGGATATGATCAATATGTACTTCACTACAAGTTTACCGCGCTCTCGCAAACATCCTAAATTAATTTTGGGTGATTGTGGATAGGATGACCAAATCAACCCACTTTTTATTGGTTAAAACTACAGATTCAGTAGAGGATTATGCTTGATTGTATATTTGTGAGATATTTTGACTTCATGAAGTTCCCTTATCTATCATCTCAGACAGAGGTTCTCAATTCACTTCTCAATTTCGAAAGTAGTCTTAGAAAATTTTAGGCTCAAAGGTAAATCTTAGTACTTCTTTTTGTCCCCAAAAATATGATCAAGAAGTGCGTACGATTCAAACTCTAGAGGACATGTTGAGAGCTCGTGTCATTGATTTCAAAGGTAATTGGGAAGATCATTTGCCTCTTATAGAGTTTGCTTATAACCACATTATTCACTAAAGTATCCAAATGGCTCCTTATGAGGCTATTTATGGGAAGAAATATAGATCGCCAACTGGTTGTTTCGAAGTTGGTGAATTTAATTTGATAGGGACATACTTGGTTTATCAAGCTATGGATAAGGTGAATATTATTCAAAAGAGGTTCAAAATGGCGCAAAGTCATCAAAAGTCCTACACTGATGTTAGAAGAAGAGACTTAGAGTTTGAGGTAAATAATTGGGTATATTTGAAAGTTTCACCCATTATTAGATTTGGGAAGAAGGAAAACTAAGTCCCTATTACATTTGTCCTTATCATATATCTAGAGAGTTGGTAATGTCGCTTATAAGTTAGAGCTTCCATCAGAGTTAGCAGCCGTTCATCCAATGTTTTATATTTTCATGCTTAAAAAGTGCTTAGGAGATTGTTCACTAATTGTTCATATAGAAAACATTGGTGTGAAAGATAATTTGTCCTATGAGGAGATTCCTATCCAAATTCTATATTGTCAAGTTTGCAAATTGACGACCAAAGATATCGCTTCAGTGAAAGTATTTTGGAGAAATTGGTTTGTTGAAGAGGCTACATGGGAAGCCGAAGTGGATATAAAAGCCAAATACCCGTATATATTCATCCCTCCTAGAGTTGAGTTAAAGGTACTACTCTTATTCCTATCTCTTAGTTAGTGTATTCTTGAGTATTTGAGAATTATTCATGAGTTTTAGTCTTTGCATTGTTACATTGCATTTGTGTCTTGAGTAAATTTCTATCTTGGTAATCATTCGAGGACGAATGATCCCACGGGTAATATATTGTAACACCCCGTACTATTGTAACATAGTTTAATCCTGTAAAGCCATGAGAAAGTGAATACAAAACACTTTTTTAGTGGGATATGAGTGCCACCTACGGTCCATAGGAGTTTCTATGAGCTTTAGGGAAGACTTGTAGGGTCCCCAACACTTCATAAAATTTTAGTTGTTAGGAGCCATTCATACAAGCCCCTTTACGAGATATAAATTCACCTTGTAGACTTAAGGCTACATTCCAGTAGCTATCGGAATGTTCACCAAGCCTTATGACCAAGGCGTACAACACATCTAGTGTTCTACGACTTGTAAAGGAGTCTGAAGACCCAAGCTAAATTCCCTTAGAGAAATCTTATGAAAAGCTCCCATGATCCATCTTATGGTCTAAAATCCGAAGAAGGATGGTTGTAAACCCATTACGTCAAGAATCAGTGAAGTATAAATTTGGACCTTGGTCCTAAGATTGGTCTTCTATGGTCCGTAGAAGAATCTTTGATCTGTAAAACAACCCATGGAAGTCCAAAAAGAGTTTTACCCAAACAAAAACCATGAGATTATTGGACTAATTTAGGACCTTTATGAGTACCCAATGAGAATTTTCTTTCAAAAACACTTAGAATATTTTTAGAACAAGGATTGGAGAAAACAAAAGCTAGGGTTCAAGCATTTCAACAAAGTTCTTCGTGTTTTAGTTAGATCATCGATCTTTCAAGTATGTAAGGCTAATCTCATTGTTGGACTAAGTTCATCCTCATTCCCTACATCATTTTTCAGTCAGTATGTGTTTGATTTTGAGTTTCAATGCTGTTAAATTGAGTTTTTGAGTTAATTATAAAAATTTTCGTTAAGTTCCTTGTATATTTATTAATATTGAAATTATCCTTATGAGTTCAGGTCCGTGGAATCATTTTTCATATATGTATTCACATTAACCCTATTTGAATTTCTAGATTTCTTAGTTTTATGCACTATTTCGATATAAAGTAATGATATATTTTATGCTTTAAATTGAGAAAGTGTTTGAGCATGAGTTGAGTTTGAGAAGTCTTTCATTCAGTGATATTGAGCATGATCATTATCGTGTCTAATAAATTTGAGTAAAAATGCATTTAAATTGTTATATTTAAACTGTGTTGAGGAGTAAAACTATTTTAAGAGAGAAGTTATGAGTCTAGAAGAGTTGAGTTAAATTGAGTAAAGTCTAATGAGATTAATGAGAAGATATTTTGGGTGCTTACACTCACTTGAGTTCATGAGCATATTTATATATATATATATATATATATATATATATATATATATATATATATATTGGAAATAGTATTGAACACTGATTTAGATAAGTGTTTAGAAAAAATTAAACTACGTAGCCAACATAGGATAAGATCATATTTTTGGTTTGGGTGATTGATATAGACTTTTATTGGATCCATGAGATGAGTTACATCCCTTACCATTGCGAGGTATTGAACGGATATGGCAGCGACAATAATTCATTGTATCATCATGATGCTCATACTGATGGTTGTCAGTTAGAGAAACTCCCTAAAGAGTAAAGTATTATTTTTATACTAAGTTGTAATTACTTATATTTTGTAAAGTATTGTGTTATTCATATATTTCATGTTTTATTGACGTGATTTATTTAAGAATGTATTCCCTTGAGTATCCTTGATTATGTTTCTTTTCAGTCATTTACATATTGTACATTCCATTTACTGATGCTATTCAGTGTTGTATTATTTTACTATGCAGATATAGGTGATAGAGATCCTAACCATGTGCATCGTTGAAGATTAGTTTCCATCTAGCTTTTAGTGAGACCTCTTTTCATTCGGAGGAGCTCTTGGTAACTACTTCAACATTATTTCATTAGTCTTTTGAGGTAGCCATGGGCCTATCCTGGTACCTATTTAGAGTCAGTTAGAGGCTACATAGACTAGACATGGACAGCGTATTGAGTTCATTCAGTTTCACTTTTATAGTATTGTTTTTAAACAATCTTTACCTATTCAGAGATTTATCTTGAGATACCTGAGTTTATTTAAAAATTATTTTAAGTGCTCATGATTATAAAGTTATTTCTATTGATTTAAGTTTTTCATTGAGTAGTTAGCTAGACCAAGGTTTCGCTTAGGAACCAACAATGATTTCTGAGTGCCGGCCGCGCCTAGGGTGTGGACTCAAGGTTTTACAAAACCTCTATTATTATGCACACACCTATAGTCTTTTCCAAACTCTGTACTGTAATCTTGTGTTAAATCGCTATTTTATTACTTGATATCGACAAATCATAGTTTTTAGCTAAACCCCCAACTTTTATATAAATACATGCTTGTTTAAAATTATGATCACTAATTTATTTTATTTGTGAATTCAATTGAAGAAAAGTCTTATTCGTCAATCCATATTGTTCGATTCCAACCTCATTAGTTGGGTATTATTTTGAAAACAATCGCCTATATTCCTAAAATTGGAGTGTCATTGAGCGTTCAACAGACACATCATTATGACCACCTTCATCTATGTTTTGTAAGACATCCTTTCTTTAGAAGGGCTCTAATTTATCTAGCATATTTGTTGTTCATATATATTGTTAGTAGAGTATTGAGGTATCTTGGGTTCTTGTAGCAATAACCTCTATGTGGTGTGTAAGAGGTTTCATAGATGAGTTCGTTGAGTCACGGTCTTAGTTGTTTTCCAAAGATATGCATAGAAGATTTTACATGTTTTAACTATGAAGTTATTGAGTTTGTTTTCTACTTTATTGCATTGTATGCTCATCTTTTAAAAGCTTTTGCATTAGTCAATTTTCAGTTTAATAGTAAGCCAGGCCAAGGGTTTACTTGGGACCAACAATGGTTCTGAGTGCTGGCCACGCCCCAATTATAGGCTCAGGTCATGACAAACTTGGTATCAGAGCATAGAGTTTAAGTGTCCTAGAGAGTCTATGAAACCAACAGTAGGATTTATTTATAATTTTGAGGGACTCACTTCTAATAATAAGGGATTATGGACATTTAAGAATATTTTCTTCTTTCAAATTCTAGATCATGCAATAGAGTTTTCCCCTAAGAATTTTAAGTAATATTTTCTGTTTCTCCGATTCCTCTGTGAATGCCTCATCTTCGAGGTGGTAGTTATAGTAAATATTATATCCTTATTGGTGAGGTACTCTCAGATAGAAATATCAAAAATTAAAGAGATTACGTGTTATATTCCATATTTTTGCACATTGGACTATTCGTGAGCTAATGAACATAAATTCAAAGACTATTAATTTTAAATTTTAAAATGGCACGATTCTTTTGTAAATAAAAATTTATATGGATAATATATGTGAAGTCAAAAACAACTCAAGAAGGACCCTTGAGCCAAATCAAAGTGGAAGCCATCAAAAATATATTTTTAAGTCAGGTTTTCAGGTGAGTTGACTTTGGGAGGTGATAACCCCTTTAGTATTTGGGACTTTGGGCAAACTCTCAAAATGAAAGTTGTATAAAATTAAAATACGTTTCCAACCATACATCTTGGGACTATATGTGACATCGAGATAATGAGTTATGGATGTTTTAAAGAAGAAAGGTCAAGCTGGAAAGTGAGTTCCGCCCAACCCAATTCCAAGTTGGGTTAGGCCCATTTTCCTTAACATTTAAGGGATATTTTAATCCTCCTTCCTCATTTTCAGACCAAGAAATATCAATAATATTTCAGAGAGAGAAGTAGAGAACTCCACGCTAAGAAAAGGCATTTTGACCAAAATTTGAGTCCCGGATTTTGAAGCTCGTGAAGAGAAAAGTGTTGTACGTCGCGTTGCCTTCAATTTGAGCTAAAATCAGTCAAGAAAGAGAGTGTTAATATATTTTTTTGCATACTTAAGGTAATTTTAAAGTCCCTTTTTTATTGTTAACATGTTTATTTAGAGTTTTAACCAATTAGAAAAGAGAAAATAGGTTATAAACTCGTTTGTTGTTTTGTTGAGATTTGTGGAATAAGGGGTTATTTTAGGTGGATTAAATGGATGGAATTAGCTGAGTTATGATGTATAATAGTTTTTGATACTGTTTTTGATGTTGTTGATGAATTGTTGTTCTTGAATTTGGAAGAATAAAGTGTATGATGATATTGTATATATTTTGGAGCAGTTTGGTATTATATTTCTGGCTTTTTTGTAATGATGTTTTGGGGACATTTTATGGTTGTTACGAACTGTTTTGTGGGCTAAAATAGTGGAGGATTGGCTATATTTGTTGTTGTTGTTAAACTATTGATATACGGAATTAAAAAAGTGAATACAAGCATTGACATTCGAATGTATATTGGGCTGTTTTGAAAGTAACTTAAGGATGAATTTAATTCTATATTGATATGGAATTGTTGGTATTATTGTTGTTGATATTTTAATTGGTGTTTGGAAAAATTGGCATTTTGAGAATTATTACGTTTATAGGGAAAATGCTACCCGAATTTTCTTAAGTTTTATTTGTACTTGGATTAGTTAGTAAGTGATGTGGATATCTAACTGTGGCCTATGCCATCTTAATTTTAGACCCACGAGCTCGAGAAGTAGACGTTGGACATTTAGATAGAGTTCAAGGTATGTAAAGTTGTCCCTTGTTTCTTTTGACATGTCTTAGATTTAAGTAATTAATAATATGAGCTTGGGGTAATTCTATTCATAAATCCCTATTCTTACAGGGTTTATCATGATTAGTGTCCTTAACTTACAATAGCTATTGCATTATCTTGTTCACATTACCCACACCCAGGTCCACGATGCAGACTTGTCGCAAACCACACTGCCACATGCTTAAATTATTGATTTCTCTTGGTTTATCCTTCATGGCTAAGTCTGCGATGCGGACCTGTCACGTACTACACTATCTTGGACAATAAATTCCATACTTTAGGCATTCGACAGTTAGTTCTTCTACTTATTCTATTGAGTCTCAGATGATAATCTAATTGTACATGGTTGCTAATGATACCCTTTTCATGCATATTATTATTGTATTATTCACCGAGTCCCTTACTAGAGGGCTGGGTATGGTATATGATGATACGATGTATATGATGATATGATTATGGCACTGAGTCCCATAATGGGCTTGGTACGGTATACGTGTACATGACTTTATTCATCGAGTCCCTTACTAGAGGGTCAGGTACGTTATATGTATATATATATATATATATATGATGATATGATGATATAATTGTGACACCGAGTCCCATAATGGGCTAGGTACGGTATATGATGATGATATGCACGACTTCATTTAATAAGATGCAGGTATAATGATTTATTAATTATTATACTTTCCTCCTGAATCTTTATTCAGATGTGATCTCCTTTATGGTATTTTATGCTTTATATACTTAGTACATATTCTGTACTGACCCCCTCTGTTTAGAGGAGGGGGGCTGCATTTCATGGTTGTAGGTACAGATACTCATTTTGGGAATCCGCTAGCTTAGGATTTCTACTCAGCTATTTTAGAGTGCTCCATTGTACCGGAGCCTAGAATTTTGGTACCGATCCTTTTGATGTATATATTTGTTTATCTAGGGGTATGGGGGCGCCCTATCCCATTATATGATACTATTGATACTCTTAGAGGTGTATAGACATAAGTATGGGTTCTGTATAAATTTGTTTAGCTGTGTCTATACAATGTGCTGTAGATATTGATATGTAATAAAAGCCTTGTCGAGTTGCATGTCCTTTCATGATATGATTAGTGTTGACTCATTAGGAGACAAATGATAGGGATGTATTTATATGAATATGTTATGAACCATTAGAGTTCTTATGTAAGTTATCATATTGTTCGTAGTTTAGCTTGACTATATCTACTAGGTATGTATATGGGTGTGAAGGTCGAGCCCTAGTCACGACCTATGGGGAAGGATCGTGACAAAAGTAGTATCATAGCAGTTTATCCTCGGAGTGTCTATAGGCTGTGTCTAGTAGAGTCTTATGTATCGATGTGTTCTGCACCACATCTATAAATAGGAGGCTAGAGGATATTTAAGATGTTGTCTTCCTTTCTTACTCTAGATTGTACGATAGAGTTATGTTATTAGGAAAATCCCTCACTAACAGATTATTATTTCTGTAGCTATGCCTCCAAAGAAAGCGATAACTTCCAAAAAGGGCAAATCAATAGTAGGAGAGACTAGTCATACTTAGAGAGTCAATAGGGCCCGTGCCCAATCCATTCCCAAGATTATACTTCAATTAGGGAGCTCTGCTACACCACCTCTAGAGGAGTTTAGAGAAGTGGCAGCAACAGATTAGGGGGCAACTCTACTGCTAACTCCTAAGACCTCAGTACCTGAGCCTCCAGCTCCCTAGCCAGGGGCGGAAGAAAGGTCCATAAAAGACACAGTTGAGTTACTGACCAGGTTAATGGAAGGGAAGGCTCGTATGCAAGGGCTAGGAGTTGATTAAACAGATAGACATGATAGTTTAAGGGTTTGTGACTTCTTTACTTGTAACCCCCCAGTGTTTTATGGGTCGAGGCCTGCGGATGACCCACATGAGTTTATTCGATAGATGCATCGTACATTGAGGATAATTAGGGCTTCTGAGACCGAATCTGTTGATTTGGCTTCATATCGGTTGTATGATGTAGCCGTTAATTAGTATGAATCATGGGAGTTGTCTAGGGGCGAGGATGCTCCTCCAGCAGTATGAGATGAGTTTGTGGGGCCTTCCTTGGACACTTTCTACCTCCGGAGATGAGACGAGCCAGAGTTGATAGATTCTTACATTTGAGGCAAAATGGCAGGTGCGTTCAAGACTATAGCCTTGAGTTTAATTCATTGGCAAAACATGCGCCTACTATTATAGTTGATATGGCTGATAGAGTGCATCATTATGTGATGGGGCTGGATCATTATTTGATTGATAGCTGTATGGGAATGAGACGAGCCAGAGTTGATAGATTCTTACATTTGAGGCAAAATGGCAGGTGCGTTCAAGACTATAGCCTTGAGTTTAATTCATTGGCAAAACATGCGCCTACTATTATAGTTGATATGGCTAATAGAGTGCATCATTATGTGATGGGGCTGGATCATTATTTGATTGATAGCTGTATGGGAATGGCTTTTCAAAAAGGTGTGGATATTTCTTGGGTACAGGCATATATGCAGGGGGTAAAGGAACGGCATATAGGGCGTTATCCCGATAGAGATCATGACAAAGGCCAGCGTAAGAGAGCTAGATCGGCTGGTTATTCTGGTGAATTTCGAGGTGGGCAACCTCAATAGTATAATATATATACTTCTCATCCAACCTAGAGTGCACCCTTATAGTTCATAGGTAGGAGATTTGATAGCATACGGTATTCAGGAGCCGGTTAGAGCTTCAGGGTTTCAGGTTTATAGATTAACAGGAGTTCACACCAGTCGAGGCAACATTTGCCTCGGTGTTCTCATTGTAGTAGGCCTCATTTTGGGGAATGCTGTTTTGTTACAGGTCCTTGCTTTACTTATGGCCGTCAAGGCCATATTATGAGGGAGTGTCCGATCGGGGGTAGTCCAGATGGTGAAGCTCAGCCTATTGGGTCAGTTGCTAGTTTTTCTTCTTCGGTGGCTATACACCCCAGGGGCAGGGTATTCATACATCATTAGGCCATGGTAGAGGTCATGGTGGAGCTTCTAGTTTTAGCGATCCCTCAAAACGCATGTATGCTTTGACCAGTAGACAAGATCAGGAGGCATCACAAAATATGGTTAAAGGTATATTATCATTTTTTTCTCGGGATATATATGCATTGATAGATTTAGGCTCCACCTTATCATATATATATATATATCCCTTTGTTTCTAAAAGAATTGGAATAAAACCTGAATTGATAAAACCATTTAAGATGGCTACACCGGTAGGAGATTCTGTTATAGCCAAGCAAGTATATAGAGATTGTTTGGTGATTATATCTAGTCGTCACACCAAGGCAGATTTGATAGAGTTAGATATGACAGAATTTGATATTATTATGGGCATGGATTGGTTAGCTTTTTGTTATGCTAATATTGATTATAGAGAAAAAGTAGTTCGGTTTCAGTTTCCAGGAGAGTCAATTATAGAATGGCTGGGGAATACAACATCACCGAAGGGTAAGTTCATTTCATACCTTAAGGCAAAGAAGATAGTTAGAAAAGGTTATATTTATGATTTGGTTCATGTGCATAACTTGAAAGTAGAAGTACCGACTCTTCAGTTAGTTCCGGTAGTTACTGAATTTCTAGATGAACTTCCAGGTCTTTCTCCTAAGCGGGAGATAGAGTTCACCATAGATGTATTGCCAGATACTTAGCCTATATCTATTCCTCCCTACAGAATAGCACCCATAGAGGTGAATGAGTTGAAAGAGCACTTGAGAGACTTGTTAGAAAAGTGCTTCATTAGGCCCAGTACATCACCTTGGGGAGCACCGGTATTATTTGTGAGAAAGAAAGATGGGTTCTTGCAAATGTGTATTAATTATAGACAGCTGAACAAGGTAACAATAAAAAATAGATATCCCCTCTGTATGATTGATGATTTATTTGAACAGTTGCAAGGTCCTAAGTATTTCTGGAAGATAGACCTGCGGTCAGGCTATCATCAGGTACGGGTGAAGGAAGCATATATCCCAAAGACTACATTCAGGACTCGATACGGGCATTATGAGTTTAGGGTGATGTCTTTTGGGCTGACCAATACTCCAGCACTGTTTATAGATCTAATGAACCGAGTATTTAAGTTATTCCTAGACCTACTCATGATCGAAAAAGAAGCAAGCAGTTTATTTGAGAATGGTACTTGGGGTGATCCAACACCAGAAGTTCTATGCTAAGTTCTCTAAATGTGAATTTTGGTTGACATCAATAGCATTCTTGGGGCATATTATTGGAGCTGATGGTATTCGAGTAGATGCACAGAAAATTGAGGCCGTAAAGACTTAGCCTAGACCTACGCCGCCTACTGAGGTACGTAGTTTTCTGGGGCTAGTAGGATACTATAGGAGATTCGTAGAGATGTTTTCTTCTATTTCAGTGCCTTTAACAAGGCTAACTTAGAAGGTAGTTAAGTTCCAGTAGACCGATTCTTGTGAATGAAGCTTTGTGTTGCTGAAAGATAATTTGACTACAGCCCTAGTTCTAACTCTTCCTGAGGGACCAAATGTCTATGTCATTTATTGTGATTCTTCCAATATTGGTCTAGGTTGTGTATTGATGCAACATGGCCGATTCATAGCCTATGCCTTCCAGCAACTCAGAAAGCATGAAAGAAACTATCCTACTCCCGATCTAGAGTTAGAAGTAGTAATTCATGCTTTGAAAATACGGAGGCATTATCTATATGGTGTGCATGTTGATATCTACACAAATCATAAAAGTCTCCAATACATCTTTAAGCAAAAGTAGCTGAATTTGTGGCAAAAAAGCTAGCTAGAGTTGTAAAATGATTATGAGGTCGATATTTTATACCACCCAGGGAAAGCAAATGTTGTAGCAGATACACTCATCCATAAATCTATGGGTAGCTTGGCAGATATACAACCAGAATGGTGGAGTTTTTATTCGAGGAGTTGCTGAATCCTCTATTATGGAAGAGGTAAAGCGATGCCAGTACAAAGACCCTATTCTGGCACAGATAAGGATGCAGCCCTCAAAAAGGAAAAGACCCCATTCGATATCAAACCTGACGGAGTGCTAAGATATCGAGGCAAAATATGTGTACCTGAGATTGTAGGGATATGGTAATAGGTTATGGAAGAGGCACACTATGCCTGATATTCTGTTCATCTAGGTTAACAAAGATGAATCATGACCTTAGGTGTTTATACTTGTGGAATGACATGAAGAAGGACATAGCAAAGTTCATAGCCCAGTGTCCAAATTGCTAGCAGGTTAAGATCGAACATCAGAAGCCTGGCGGACTATTACAGGAGATGGAAATCCCGACTTGGAAATGGGAAGAAATTAATATGGCTTCATTGCAGGTTTACCTTGCACTCCATGGAAGTATGATTTCATATGGGTTATTGTAGATAGGCTAAAAAAAATTAGCCCATTTTCTTCTGGTCAGGACTACATATTCAGCTGAGAACTATGTGAGATTATATATCAAGGAGATAGTAAGACTCCATGGGGTTCCCATATCTATTATCTCAGAAAGAGGAGCTCAATTTACAGCTAACTTTTGGATATCATTCAAGAAGGGATTGGGAACACAGGTAAATCTTAGTACAGTATTTCACCCTCAGACTGTTGGATTGGCTGAACATACTATTCAGATGCTAGAAGATATGTTGCAGATTATTAACTTCAGAGATAGCTGAGATGATCATTTGTCACTTATTGAGTTTGGTTATAATAATAGCTACCATTCTAGTTTCCAGATGGCACCGTACGAGGCTTTGTATGGAAGGAAGTGTAGGTCACATATTGGTTGGTTTGATATTGGTGAGACTAAACTAATAGGACTAGACATGATTCAGCAAGTATGGATAAAGTGAAGCTCATTCAGGAGAGATTATTAGTAGCCCAGAGTCGACAGAAATCAGATGCAGATAATTGACGTCGACCTTTAGAGTTTTAGGTTGATGATTGGGTGTTCTTGAAGATTTCACCCATGAAGAGGGTAATGATATTCGGCAAGAAAGGGAAGCTTAACCCGAGATACATTGGCCCTTATCAAATCATTCGTAGGGTAGGCACGATTTCCTATGAGTTATACCTACCATCTAATTTGGAAGCAGTACATCCAGTTTTTCATGTGTCAATGCTTCACAAATGTATAGGTGAACCTTCTAGAATATTTCCCATAAATAATGTCCAGATAATAGAGGAGTTGTCCTACGAGGAGCAACCTATCGCCATACTTGATCGCCAAGTCAGAAGGTTAAGTACTAAGGACGTGGCCTCCATTAAGGTATTGTGGAAAAATAAGAATAGATTAGAGATGACCTGGGAAGCCGGAGAGGAGATGAAGAATAAGTATCCTCACTTGTTCCCTATGCCTACAGGTAATCTAAACCTCTAAATTGATTATATTGATTGATAGATGAAACTATATGTTGTAGCAATAAAAGAAATTCCTCTAAAACTTTATAAGGCTAGTTTAATATTCAAGGATGAATGTTTGAACGGGGAGAAGAATGTTATATTCCTTATTTTTGCACATTGGACTATTCGTGAGCTAATGGACATAAATTCAAAGACTTTTAATTTTGAATTTTAAAATGGCATGATTCGTTTGTAAATGAAAATTTATATGGATAATATATGTGAAGTTAAAGACAACTCAAGAAGAACCCTTGAGCCAAATCAAAGTGGAAGCCATAAAAAATATTTTTTAAGTCATGTTTTTGGGTAAGCTGACTTTGGGAAGCCATAACCCCTTTAGTATTTGGGAATTTAGGATAACTATCAAAATGA
Organism: Solanum dulcamara; assembly: GCF_947179165.1. Classification (NCBI taxonomy): domain Eukaryota; kingdom Viridiplantae; phylum Streptophyta; class Magnoliopsida; order Solanales; family Solanaceae; genus Solanum; species Solanum dulcamara. The sequence continues at coordinate 60,764,713 of NC_077243.1, forward strand.
AAGTTGTAGACAATTGAAAGAAATTTCCAACCATAGGTCGTAGGATTATATATGACATCGATATAGAGAGTTATGGACATTTTCATGCAGAAAGTTCAAGCTGGCCAGTGAGTTCGGCCCAACCCGATTCCAAGTTGGGTTAGGCCCATTTTTCATAACATTTAAGGGATAGTTTCAGCCTCCCTTACTTATTTTCATACCAAGAAATATCCAGAACATTTTAGAGAGAGAGAGGGAGAAAAGTGTTCTACATCGCGTTGCCTTCAATTTGAGCTAAAAATCAGCCAAGAAGGAGTGTTAATGTGGTTGCTGCATACTTAAGGTAATATTAAATTCCCTTTTTCATTGTTAACAAGTTTATTTAGAGTTTTAATGGATTAGAGCAGAGAAAATAGCGTAATAAACTTGTTTGTTGTTTTGTTAAGATTTGTGGAATAAGGGCTGTTTTAGGTGGATTAAATGGACGAAATTAGCTGAGTTATGATCTGTAATAATTTTTGATATTATTTTTAATGTTGTTGATGAATTATTGTTCTTGAATTTGGAAGAATAAAGTGTATGAAGATATTGTATATATATTTTGGAGCGGTTTGGTATGATATTTTTGGCTGTTTTGTAATGATGTTTTGGGGACTATTTTGTGGTTGTTACGAACTATTTTATGGGCTGAAATAATTAAGGATTGGCTGTAGTAGTTGTATTTGTTATACTATGGATATATAGAAATAAAAAAAGTGAATATAAGAATTGACATTCGAATGTATATTGGGTTGTTTTGGAAGTAACTTAAGGATGGATTTAATTCTATATTAATATAGAATTGTTGGTATTGTTGTTGTTGATATTTTAATTGGTGCTTGGCAAAATTGGAATTTCGAGGATTATTACGTTTGTAGGAGAAATTTTGCCTGAATTTTGTTAAATTTCATTTGTGCTTGGAATAGTTAGTAAGTGATGTGGATATCTAATTATGGCCTATGCCGTCTTAATTTTAGGCCCACGATCTCAAGAAGAAGACGTTGGACATTTATATAGAGTTCAAGGTATGTAAAGCTTCCCCTTCTTTCTTTTGGCATGTCTTAGATTTAAGTAATGAATGATATGAGCTTGGGGTAATCCTATTCATAAATTCTGAGTGTTAGAGATCCTAATGTGATTGAGCTATTTCCCCTCGAATCCTCTATATATTGGATAGTTGCTGAGTCCCTATTATTACAGGCTTTATCATGATTAGTGTCCTTAACTTACATTAGCTATTGCATTATCATTTTCACATTACCCACACTTAGGTCAGCGATGCGGACTTGTCGCGTACCACACTTCCTCATAGATTAAATCCAAGCTTCAATTTTTTCCTCTACATGTCATAGGTCTGCGACGTGGACTTGTCTCGGACCATACTACCTCGTCCTTAAATTATTGATTTCTCTTGGTTTATCCTTCATGGCCAAGTCTGCAATGCGGACTTATCGCAGGCTACACTGTCTTGGACAAGAAATTCCATACTTTAGGCATTCGAGTGTTAGTTATTCTACTTATTCTATTGAGTTTCAGATGATGATCTAATTGTACATGGTTTCTAATGATTCCCTATTTGTGTATATTTTTATTGTATTAATCACCGAGTCCCTTACTAGAGAGCTGGGTATGGTATATGATGATATGATGTATATGATGATACAATGTTATGATGATAAGATTATGGCACCGAGTCCCATAATGGGCCGGGTACGGTATACGTATATACGACTTTATTTATTGAATCACTTACTAGAGGGCCGGATACAGTATATGTATATATATATATATATGATGATATGATGATATAATTATGATACCGAGTCCTATATTAGGCTTGGTTTTCTAATGCATTTAGTGGTATTAGTGATGCGCTAGAGTTAATTGGCTTTGTATTTGTCACGACCCAATCCCGTAGGCCGCAACTTGGTTCCGACCTGGACCCTCTCATGCATATTTATCAACTACACTTAAGTTGAACCGTGTGTGATGTGATACTATATACAAAAACCCCAATAGTTTAAAAACTTTTTCATGTACATGTAGCCTCTTTCATTTGTATCATATCATGAAAGGGCACGCGAGCCGACAAGGCTGCTATAACAAAAACATTCACAACATATCGAATAGGCAACATCGAAACTAACTCACAAACAACCCACATATACATATGTCTATAGACCTCTAAGAATAGTAATAACAACATATGGCGGGACAAGACCCCCGCCGTACCCCTGAATGTACAAATATATACATTAAGTGACCAGCATCAAAATTTAGGCTCCAGAACAGTGAAGCACTTTCGACATAGCTAAGAGGAACTCCTACGCTGATGGATCTCCAGAATAAACATCTGTACCTGCGAGCATATATGTACTGAGTATGTAAAGCATAACACATCGTAACTGAGATCATAACTGAAATAGGGATGCAGGGGACAAGTATAATAACTAAATGAATTACTGTACCTGCACCTTAGGACACGTAAATCATACACATCATCATATGCTGTGCTCGGCCCTCTAGTGAACTCGGTGTTATAATCACTTCTTCATAATCACATATCATCATATCATAATGCATTTCATTTCATCATATCATCATATACGGTATCATACCATCGTATACGATATCATCTTATCATGCATATCATCGTATCACACCCGGTTCACTACGGGGCTCAGGGTCACAATGTATTGCTTTAATCTCATATGCATGCCTACATAAAGTATCCGACCCTTTAGTGAGGGACTCGGTGAATGGAGTGGTGTACGTCTATAGCGTACCATCATAATATACATATGTACCCGGCCCTCTAAGGAGGGACTCGGTGTTCCTTCCTTATTTCACCACACATACAATCATATTACAGCCGGCTCGGGACTCGGTGAATAATCGTATCGTCATAACATATAGCATATATCATACCTCACGTACGGCATCGTCTCCTTGTACGTGGAACTATACACATCCGGCCCGGGACGCAGTGAAAGAAGTAGTAACACTGTGCACGATAACATATCCCGGCCCATCGTGGGACTCGAGGAAGGATGGGTTACAGTATGTACGAGTAGAGTAGTGAGAAACCATATGCAACCAAGTCATTATCTAAGACTCGATGAAACAGTCAAGTGAACCATCACCTGAAGACTGGGGAGTAATTATCCGAGGTATCCCTTTATATGTCATTAGGGCTTACATCAGTTGGGCTTCAGGGATCACAAACATGCATCAAAATAATGCCACATAATTTATGCAATCAGAAATATAGTCTATGCAATCAGAAACACAATTTATCTAGTCAAAGACTCAACTCATGCACTCAACGGCATTTATCATTTCAAAGCTTCTAAAAAGAGGAGCTGGTACCTCTACTTTCTATTCATTATATAGCAGGCTCGAGAATAGTAGTTTGACTACTTTCAGACTCTTAATGTTTAGGAGTGACTACAAGTCACGAGTTACAATCAGAGCTCATAAATGGAATTACCTCTAAACCTATATCATATACCATTCCACTTAAAGTTAAGCCATTCCAAAGGAAAGAAGAAATAGGCTTTACATGTACTAGTTTTCATCACATACAAGACTTAAAGGAAATGACTCAGCTATTGCAGAAGTTCTAATACCATGAAGTAAACAGGAGTCTCGAATCATACTCAGGGCTTTACGAATGGATTGAATACCAAATATCGTATACATATCATTCATAACTTATATCTAAGACATGCCAAAAGAAAAGAAGAATAGTTCTACATATCTATTCCAAAAACACGCCAAAGGAAAGCTTCACATACCTTGTATGGACTTCTCTTAATCACGTCCACATCGTTGTCCTCGAAACCTATTTAACATGGAAGTAATGTAAGTATTAACAACCTTGAACTTTTCAGCAACTTAGACTACCCACGAGTATTCATAACATTCATCCCTTTGCTCGCCTTCTCGGCTAGTTCCTTAACTAGTTAGGATGTTAACGAAAATCGGACAGCACCTCCCCTACAATGTGCCCTATCCGAAATACCAACCATGACCTTAGAACCTGAAGCCAACCAACAATGCAAACAGCAGCCCATACATATACATATTATGACAAAATTACACAATGTAAACTCCAAACGGCTCGTCCGAAGTTACGATATCAAAAGAGGGTTTCTAGTTTCTATTTTGCGAAACCTTTAACCGTACGAAGCGTGAAATCATGTGGCTGCAAACAGAAGATCCCAAACCTATTTTAGAACACATTTATACCCTGCAACACACACCACACAACCAGAAGCAGCCTCCAAACACACCACGCCTCACTTCGACTACAATTTAACTACGGCGACTTCAATTTAGATTGTTTCTTTCGCTGAGCATCCCCACGATTTTTTTCATACTTCCAACAGTATAAAAGTTACATAATACACTCCATAACAACCTTATAAAGTCCTAATTTAAAGGAGAAACCTTACCTTACCCGAAATTGGCCAAAACTATCCAAAACCGCGCCTCGGAAGTTTCTTAACATGCTGAAACTTTAGCGGACTATTTGTATCTTTTTCGTGCTGCTCCGAATCGTAAATTTATGTTAATAACACCTCCATATCATGTATAAACTCTCACAAAAATGTGGGAGAAGAGAATCCAACCATACCTTAACAAACGGCTCTTCAAACGTGCTGAAAATTAACTTCGGAACTCCTCGACGCGGCTGAAACTAAGGGGCTGTTTACGTGGCTTCTTGCTGCCCCAAATCCGAAATTTTCATTATTAAACACCTCTATATCACCATAGGATACCTTAAATAATTAATTCACGAAACGAAATCGGGCCTTACCTTTTGTTTTGCTCAAACCCGTGGCTGCCCTCACTTGTTCTTCACGTTTTTCTCTTGTTGCTGCTTTGTTGCTGCAGTTTGAAGACCCAATTCTGAAGTATATCCATAATATACATACATACATGTGGTCCCAAGGGGTGACACGTGTCAGCCCCTAAGGATGACACGTGTCAAGCCATGATTGGCCACCGTGTCATGCTGCCAATTAGGGGCTGCCACGTGGCAGCGGGGTCCACCTCCCCAAGAAGCAGCATCACCTACTTGACCCTAAGTAGGTGCATCACCTGCTTGCTTGAGGTGCTGCCACGTGTCGCTCCTCCATTGGCTTCCACGCGTCGTTTTTTTTTTCCTTCCTCGCGGGTTCGTAATCTCGTCTTACTTTAAGAGCTCATGTAATCCGAACTACGTAAGCTTGGTATATCCTTAAGCAACTTAAGTGTATAAGACTCTTAACTTAGTGTCTTAAGTAGGTAAATCGAGTCCTACGACTCATTTGTTAGCCTCCAACTCTTTCCGGATTCTTATGACTCTATCTCCAACCTCCCTTCTCGCGAGGTATCACAATCTTCTTTCCTTAGAGTTGTTTGATAGTGTCGTAGCTTATCCGGCTCACATGATAGTGTCTAAAGAACTCAAGAAGACGTTCCGAGCTCAAGAGTGCGGGGTGTAACAGTATTATGTGAGAAAGTGGATGAGCAAGAAGAAATACAACCAGGCATCATTATTAACCCCAATCAATCTTTTTTTGAGAAAAATCAAGTTTACAAAAATAAATATGTCTTTACTAGTGCACTAAAAAGGCACTCCATTCTTAAACACTTTGAATTCAAGATAGTGATATTAAGCTCAACATGGTAAGACTTAAATTCAAGTTAGTTTATATTATTGATTGTATATTAATAAAAAAAAACAGTTATTCAATACAATGCCTCGGAGAAAACTGTAGTTGGAATTTATGCGCTTCAAGCATTAATAAATCTTAAATGTTCGCTATTAGAGATTTTGAAAGATAACACAAGTGTATGTTTCTACATAATTCATTATTGGAAAGACAAGCAACAAAGATAGTTGTTGGGAGTATTGTTATTGCCAAATGTATTGATCCAGATGCCAACTACACACCAAGAGATGTACAAAATGATATGTTACAGGAATATGGTGTGCGAATCACATATATGCAAGCTTGGAGAGCTAAAGAAAAAGCTCTTGAATTAGTTCGAGGTGATCCAGCTCAATCATATACAAAGTTGCCAAGTTACTTTAACATACTAGAGGTAACTTACCCTGGTTCTTATATAAGATTGTACAAATCAGAGGATGACCATTTCCTATATGCATTTGTACCTCTATTTACATCGATAAATGGATGGAAGGATTACAGACTAATTGTAGTTGTTGATGGAAATTTTCTAAAAGGATCATACAAAGGGACAATGCTAACAGCTAATACCTTAGATGCAATAGGGGAGACTTTTCGAATACAATACTAGTGTTTCTATAAATGAAATTCTAATTTATATGAATAGTCTGTACTATGTATTAAGAGTGTACTATGCATGAAAAAAATATATTTAAAATATATTAAACATTATACATGATGCAGGGAGTATACTGCCGCTTATTTATGCAATTGTTGAATCAAAGAATGATGCATCTTGGAGATGCTTTTTTGAACAATTCAGAGAGTCATTTGGTCAAAGATCAAAGATGTGTATCGTTTTGGATAGGCTTGCAAGAATTATTAAGCCCAGTTCAATAGTCTATGATGAAATACCTCATTTCGCATGTATATGAAACTTGTTGCATAACATAATGAAAAACTTTAGAAAGAGTCAACAAAAGGTAACAAAATTGTTCTATTCTATGGCAAAAACATACACCATAGTAGAGTTTAATCAACATATGGCAATTGTTGAGAAGATAGACAAGAGGATTAAAGAATACTTTCTGATCATTGGATACAACAAATGGTCACGTATTCATGCTCAGGTAAATAGGACTTGGATGATGACATCCAACATTGCAGAATCAGTCAATTCAAGAATAAGACATCTCAAAATTCTTATAGAATTGCACCTCCTAGAATTCGTGAGACAACTTGTTCAAAAATGTAATAACAATAACAGGTCAAAGGCATCATTTTTGGGATTTTACCTTGGAAAAAAGTATGGAAAAATTCTACAACATAACAAAACTGCATCAGAGAAATTAAGAGTATGGTATGTGTAAATTTCTTTTTGCTAATATTTTTTTCTTTTGATTCACATCTAACATCTCTCTTGCTTATATTTCTTCTTATTTTTCATAGGTTATGGAGATAAATAAATATACGTATACAGTTCATGATGGTATTACATGATTCACGGTATGTCTTCAACAACCTACATGCACATGTGGGAGATTTCAATCAGATGAGTTGCCATGTCCACATGCTTTGGCTGTTTTAACAACAAAACACACTGGTTATGAAAAATATTGCTCTGATAACTACACAAGAGGGAATTTATTGTTAACATACCAGTTTCACTTGAATCCTCTCCCAGATGAAAGCACCTGCAACATACCAACAAACGTTGTTAAAGAGGTTATACTTCCACTACTTGGAAAGAGACCTTCTGGGAGGCAAAAATATAAAAGACACACGCAATTGAGAGAAGATAGATTTAAAAAATCAAAAATAACATGCAGTAATTATGGACAACAATGCCACAACAGGAAGACTTGCAAGAATATTAGGCCTTTGGATGAAGAATAAAGAATGACATTTGAAATAAAGAATAAACTTTGTTTGTTTTAGTTCATTAGTTTGCTACAAGAATTTATTTTTTTGTTCAATTTTAATTCATTTTTTTGGTCTGTAGATCATTGAAGATTTTTTCATTAGTTACAATTCTCATTCGTGTCTAATTCTCTTCTAATTCAATTTTAGTGTGTATGTAATTTATTTTTAGTTCAAGTTTAATTCATTTTTGTGTTTCTATAGATCACAGAAGTCTTTTTCATTAACTACAATTTTCATCCATGTCTAATTCTTTTCTAATTCAACTTTAGTGTGTATGTAATTCATTTTTAGTTCAAGTCTAATTCATTTTTGTGTTCTATAAATTACTCTTTTCAATAGCTACAATTTTTATTCATGTCTAATTCCATTCTAATTCAAGTTTAATGTGTATATAATAATTTTAGTTCAAATCTAATTCATTTTTGTGCTTGATAGATTACTGAAGGCCTGTTCCATAGCTACAATTTTTATTCATGTCTAATTCTTTTCTATTTCAAGTTTAATGTCTATATAATACATTTTAGTTCAAGTCCAATTCATTTTTGTGCTTTATAGATTACTGAAGGCATTTCCTTAGCTACACTTTTTATTCATGTCTAATTCTCTGCTAATTCAACTTTAATGTATATGTAATTCATTTTTCATTCAAGTTTAATTCATTTTTACTTCAAGTTTTATTTTTGTGGTCTACAGAACACTGAAGGCGTTTTCAATACAATATTAATTCATAATGCAGGTTTCAGTTTGATAACACTACTGCAACACTTTAACATTAACGTATCTATGTATTATATTATAAAATAAAAGAAGATATATTTTACATGAACAAAAAACTATATTAAAAGTGTATTTTACTTGAACAAAAATCACCTTAAAAAATATAGCACAAAACAATATTCAAAACCTAACTAATACACCAATTATAAACTGTTTTTAGCCAATATAGTTTTCAGACATATTAACTAATATAACTATATTTTTTTATTTATGTGTTCTTTAATCTTCAATTTAAAGGTTACTTATTTGCTTTTTCACTGCATATTCCTATAGTAGAGCCCCAAACCTCTTTCGGAGACTGTGTGCACTTAGTTGTTGATTTGCAATATCCTGGCCATTGCTCACTAAGTCCACAAATACAGCCACAAAAACTCAACAGTCCCTACAAAATTTAAAATATAAAATCATTATAAAAAAATTATTAAGTTTAATAAGACCAATATAAAAGATAGTATCTATTTGATAAACAATTAAACTTATAGTGAATCTTCTTGTTGTCTAGGAATTCCTTCAGTTATGAACTTAGATTCAATAAGCTCAAACTCATTTTTCCATTATATTTAGCTGATGTCTTAAATTCAGGACACTTATCATAGAACTTGACCACACTCAAGTAGTATGGTAAAATTGATGAAATCATGTCAACAACGTTTTGAGCCAGATAATTTGCCCCCCCCCCCCCCCCCCCCAAACCAACATGAAATCAATCATACACCATCAAAGACCTTTCAACAATACCAAACACAATAAAAATCTAATGATAACCCTCTTTAATATTTACTGGAAGGAGAACATAATCTACTTTGTCCCATGGGGTGCTTGACAACAAACGACATCCACATATATACTCAACAATAGCATCAGAAGCTTTGATTCCAAATTTCTTCTTATTTTCACGAGTTTCATAAAGTTGAAAATAAGATTGAGAAATCTTTGTCTTGAATGGACAATCAGTAGTTGTAAACCGAATATTATTGTTGGTTTCACTTCCCTTTCTTTCTAATATAACAAAAATGATGTCAAGATCTGCAAAAAGTAAAAAATAACGTCATGTGTCAGATAATACTTTTAAATCTGTAGCAAGTGTCAATTCAGTGAGCTCATTAAAGCTCACCTACTTTTATGACTTTTAACTCCCTATTTCTTTGGCAGGTTTTGTAGGAAAGCTCTATTTTATTTCATACTGTTGCATAGTCTCCTTTTAGTTTAGTTTTTATTTGATTTTTGAATATGTTCGTATAAGGCATCCTAAAATGGTTTTGCTTTTGCAGGAATTCAAAAATATTTATTGTCAGAAGAGTAGATATATATGGCTTATTTTGTTGATGTTTTATTATCTGTCTTATTCATTAGCAGCAGAATGATGAGTTTCTAACTAACTCTGTTATTTTCTTATTTAGCAGATCTGTTCTCTTCCACGAGGTCTTGACTTTGAAAGAATCAGCTATATAAGCCTTAAACTCTTGAAAAGAGATAGGCCTGTTCATCTAATGTTTATTAAATATATAAAACCTCCATAGTAAGTAGCAATAATCGTCATGCATATGATTTGTGAAAGAAAACTGAAAGACGAAGTTCATTCAAAAACATGAGAGTGTTTATCTGGAGTTTATATAACTGGAGTTCTTACCAAAATTAAATAAAAAATATATTATAAGTATATTATAGATGTATTAAAAATACAAAAATCCTCCATCGTAGGTAGCAATAATTGACATGGATATGAATCGTGAAAGAAAAATGGAAGAAGAACTTGATTCAGAAAAATGAGGGTGTTCAACTAGAGTTTACATAACTAACTTCACCACTCCATGCTTGTCTAGAATGAGCCAACTTGAAAAATAATTCTTTTGCTTGTACATTGCAAACTCTTAATTCAAATGTTGGCTTGAGGACATTAATAGAATCTGTGTAAGGTTTCTTTCCCTTTAAAACATAACACAAATGAAATTTTCAGTCAGTTAACTCATTTAAACTAAAGAAATTTTTTGACATATAAAATAACAAACATAAATAATCTACCTCTTTTTTGTACCCATATAAAGCCATGAAGTAAATAAATCTATCAAATCAGATCCATCATCTACTCCGATTACAAGTGAAAAAAAATGTTTTATCTCAAATATTTGATGTGTTACACATAAAGTCCCTCCAAAATCAAAATGTTGTATATAACGAGATTTAATTAACTTTCCTGGATTTTTTTCTTCCACGCTTCTTCAGTGTCGCTTTCTTTTTATTTTTATCAATAGTGGCTTCCTTTTTCTTTTTGTTTTCCTCAACAATGACTTCCTTTTTATTTATTTTTTTCTCAACACTAGCTTTCTTTTTTAGATATGATGCTTATGCCTTACGGATCTGAGAAAGATCTTCAGCACACAACATGAAGTCATCAAACGTTTGAGGAGTTTTTTGACAGTCCTTTGCCTCATCGGCATCAGTAGACGCACCACTATCTAGTTCACCTTTATTAGCTGCACTACTATTAGGTTGAGCCTCAACTGCATTAAGATCAACAGCCTCTTCACCTATATACAAAATAAATATTTTAGTAATGCAGTAAGGGAGGAGAAGATAGAGTAATTAGAGATCCCATGAGAAAGAAGTTTATTTGAACTTTAAAAATAAACTAATACCATTTATATCAGCAGCAACCTCAGATAAAACTTGTTCAATAGCAATTCCTGCAATATCTTCATCCGTACATAACATAAACACTTTAATAAAAAGTAGAATGAAAGTATATGAAATGTGTATTACATTTGTATTAAACCCTTCATTACCAATTTTGCTTTTAGAATTTCCAAGAGCAACATATTTAACTGAAGCTTTAAACACTTGAGATATTTTATATTGATTTTATTCCACAACTTGAGTGTCATACCCTCTTGATACATGTGTTGATGCATCAACACAAGGAGAAAATATTGTGTGTGTAATTAAAATATATCACAAGAAAAACATATGAATAAAAAATTAATCTTAAACTACAATGTAGATAAGTAAAAAATCTGAACAGTAAATAAACTATTAGTTAACTCCCTGCCAGCAAGCAAAACAAGATATTATAAATGTATTAAAAATATAAAAGAACCTCCATTAAAGTCTAATCTACCCGAAAATATCTCGCCAGCCTCTTTGTTAGATGATTTTCTCGCTTTTTGAGTAAAAGAACTGTTGACGTCTCTCTTAGCAAACAACAAAGAAATATTCTTAAATAATTATTTATTGGAATTCATCACAAATTCTTTCATTTGAATAGATTGTAAGTCTATCTTCTCTTCACGAGTTTTGTGATTTTCATTCGCCTAGTATATAATCAAATATAACACAAATATTACAATAACAGTTTTGAAAAAGATAAAGCCTAAATCTAAGTTAGCTTATACTTTTACAAGTTTTTTTCTCAACTCTATAACCTCAGTGATCAACATATCTAGACTATGTTTTGATCCTTTCGTCTCCAATTTCAAGTTTTCAGAATGGTAACCACGAGGTTCAGAAAGCCTTAATTTAGATACCTCATCATCACTTGCCACTATATTCTCAAACTGAATTTAAAATACAGAAACAAATAGATGTATTAACTTTAGTTGAACTAATATATATGTGCCATAAATTGTATTTACTTTGTATAGATACCTTGTGTTTCGTAAGCATGAAGATGCCATTTTCAATATGCTTTTTCCAAGGACTTTCAGTAATTGTTTTCCACCTCAAAATTCTTAGAATAGAATCAGAAATCCGAATAGCTAAATCTGTATCGACTCTAGAACAACACTCAAGAATTCAAATTTGAAGGGCAAGAGGCAATCTACCTAATCTCTAGTACTGATTGGTTGAATTAAGTTTGTGCCTCACATTATCAAGTAACTTTTTGTAAACATTTAAACCCCATAGGTAAGAATTGAATTATCTAGTTTCCACAAGGTAGAAATCTCTATTACTAATTTGGTATTCATTGTTCTCATATGAAAATAAAAAATTATTAATAAAGAATAAAACAACTAGTAATATAGCGGAATCATCATCTATAATTTTTTTGCTAAAAACAACTCACGTAGATGATTCTTTTGAACAGTGATTTGTTCAGGAAAATAATTTCTCAACAAGGAGAATCTGGAATATTAACAGAGCAACCATCACTAGCACAATTTAAATTTGTAATTAACCCAAATTTCCTAAGCCCGAAAAACAGTCGCTTCTCATTTAATTCAATAGAAAACACATCATCTGATGTGTGTTTTAACTCTTTGCTCATAAGGCAATGAATAAGTGGGAGTTTTGTTGTCACTTTCTGAAGGTCAAGAAAGTAATCAAAACAAGTATTCCTAAACAACTCAAACTATTTTTCAGATAATTTTTTTTTATTTTCACGTCATGATTAGTATATGACAACCACCTACTTGAAGAATAAAAAACATCTGAATATCTTCAGAATTTATGATCTTGCATATAAATAATATCAATATATCACTATATATAATTATATAATGATGGATTCAAAACCAGCAGCAATATACTAACCTCAATTAGAAGAACAAGAAAATTTAAAGGCATATAAGATCTTCCAGCAAAGCATTATAACATGAAGCAACAATTTTTAAAAGAGAAACCAAGCAATTGATCATTAGTAGTAACAAAGAAGAAACTATTGAAGAGAAAATCTTAACATACTGCCAGGCAAGGAGACAATGAATAGGCTATGACTAACAGATGAATAAGAAATATGAAGGGAAGGACACATAGCATAAGAGACCATAGTAGACATGAAAAGAGATTAAACTAAGCAAGTGATCACATATTTTAAGGTGGAATTATCAAACAGTAGATAAATCAAGCTTAGACGGGTATAATATTTAAAAGAACCATGAACTCAAGACAAACTACAATCTAATACTCAATGCTTAAACTATAACAAAATTAGAATAACATGTTTAAAAATTTATAATTTTCTTCTAATTCAACTTTAATGTGTGTGTAATACATATTTTAGTCCGAAGTTTAATTCATTTTTGTGGTGTACAGATCACTAAAGACTTTTTTCATTAGCTACATGTATTATTAGTCTCTAATTCTCTCCTAATTCAACTTTAATGTGTGTAATACATTTCTGTTCAAAGTTTAATTCATTTTTGTGATGTACAAATCACTAAAGACTTTTTTCAATTAACTACAGCTTTCATTCGTCTCTAATTCTCTTCTAATTCAACTTTAATGTATGTTTAATACATTTTAGTATCAAATACACAAATTCTTCAACATCTAGCACACAAGTTCAAAACAAAAACAAACTAATAAAATATACATAAACAGATTGAAAATGCTATTAGATAAATAATGTATTGGTACAATGACATACCAGATATAGACTTTCTGGCAAAATTGTATTTTTGCACAACCTATTTTGACTTTTTGATTCTTCTCCTGAGCGTTTTAGTTTTCACTTTCTTTGACTGAAATTAAGGAGGTAAATACTCAAAATCATCATCAATGTCAACAACTTTCTTAGATTTCGATGCAACATTAACTCATTTTCTTTTCGATTTAGATTTAGAACTCAACTTAATGCTTTTTTTCTTATTTCTACTGCCATTTTTCTTCACATACATTGCTTAGAAATTTTGATTAACCTCACCACCAGCTTCCTCTGGAGATTGATTTGCAGAAATTCTCAAACTAAATATAGGACCGACATTCACTTCACCATCGCCATTTGAATCAACAATTCGAATTAATGGGCTTCTTAGGAGATTTCTTACCTTCCATTATAATTGTGCTCCTAATGAAGAATTGTTTTTTGTATTTATTTGTGTTTTAATGTATTCTTAAATTGTACTAAAAATACTAAAATAAATATGAAACAAATGCAACCAACGACATAAAAATTCAATTTAATGAAGAATGATGATTTAAGAAAATTGCAAAATATTAAAAAATTTAACAAACTGTGACAAAAATATTAATAATTAACATTAATATAAATTCAAAATAAATTGATGAAAAATCTTTTTGAAAAATAAGAATAATTATCATAATTCTAAAATTGCACAAAACATATGTTGAATTATTTAAAGAATAAAATAATATTAATTTTTTAAAAAGTAAGGCCAAAGTTGGGAGTCAACATTTGTCCCTTTCTTTGGATAAGATCTATGAAAGAGACCGTGGACAAAGAAAATTGAAAAATCCAGTTTTGGCCGAATGCATAACCTTCAGATAAGGGTGTGGTTTGATTGAAAATTCCATGTTGTGTCATGTTCTTGTTGACGTATCCCGCACCTGTGGTTAAATTGAGAACGCATCGTCTTAGATGTTCTAAAAAATACTAAGATAAAATTTATTAGTAGAAACAAAAAATTAAAAAGGTAGCATCTCTTAAAATACGTTATATCATCTTATTTGCATGTTTTTATGGATAAATTGTTGTCATGGTGCTTCAATGTCATTCTTACATCAAAACTCATGCATATCAACAACCTTCATCTGATTACTGAAGCTTGGTGTGAGTCGTTTGAAAGGAAAAATAATATCCATCAGTAGAAAATGAGTGTTGTGGTAAAATAATTATCAGTCCATTGATAACACAAATAAGAATCCATTTGTAGGATATTTGATAAAATGAATGCATGTCCATCGGTAGGACACATGAGAATCAATTGACAGGATATTTTAGCAGAATAAATGCTTGTCCATTGAGAGGATAAATGAGAATCAATTGGTAGGATACTTGGCAAGATTAAAGAATGTCCATCAGTAGGAGCAATGAGAATCCATTGGTAGGATGATGATGATCCAATGGTAGGATAATGATATTGTTCCATCGAAAGGATATGATCCAATGGTTGGATAATGCTGCTCCATCTATTGGATGATCATGTCAAAAGGATAATTCTCCATTGATAGGATATATGTTTCTCCTTCGGTAAGATGTTGATCCGTTGATAGGATATATATTGCTCCATTGGTAGGATGATGATTCATTGGTAGGATATATGTTGTTTCATTGATAGAATACTTGGAAAAATAAATGCATGTTTATTGGTAGGAGAAATGTAGATGATCCATCGGTAGGATATAAATACATGTCCATTGGTAGGTAGAATGGAGAACCATTGGTAGGATATGATGCATGACTATTGTTAGGACGAATGAAGATCCATTGATAGGATGACTTTGTATGTCCATTGGTAGGACGAATGAAGATAATCGATCGGTAGGATATAAATGCATGTCCATCGATAGGAAAAGTGAAGATCTCTTGATAGGATACTTGGCAAAATAAATGCACGTCCATTGGTAAGATACATGAAGATCCATTGATAGAATATTTGGTAAGATAAATTCATGTTCATCTGTAAGACACCTGAAGATCCATTAATAGGATATTTGGTAAGATAAATGCATGTTCATCGGTAAGACACCTGAAGATCCATTGATAGGATATTTCATAAGATAAATTCATGTCCATCGACATGAAACCTAAAAAGATATAATGAACCTAAATATCATTTTTGGAATTTTTTACAAAATGACCATCTTGACCCTACCTTTAGTTTCTCTGAGTCTTTATGGATTAATACCGGGTATTGGTTTTAGAAAATCCTATGAAAAGTGTCACGCCCCGGGAGGGTACCCTAGATGTGACCGGCACTCGAAAGCCATTTATAACCTTCAAGCGAACCACCTAATTCAGTCACACTATTATTCAATCACATTCACTAAAAGGAGGATTCAATCATAACATTACTATTCATAATATAAGGGCCGAGGGCCGATCACTATCAACTCATCAAAACGAATATAATAAGACTTCTCAAAAATAGCAGTCCAACCTTCCCACACTCTAGTCTATGAAGCCTCTATCAAAGTCTAGAAGGTTCCAATGACAAGCCCATGGCTACCAACAATCAAAATAAAGGAACAACAACAAAACTATACAAGAAATCTCAACATCCTCCGGAAACTAGGAGGACAAACCCACTAGATGGGGTGTATGTGGATCTTCAACGGAGTGCCGGTTGATGATCTCTAGTACCCATCTCTGCATCATGAAATGATGTAGGCCAAATGGCGTCAGTACATAGAATGTACGAGTATGTAAAATGGCCGGATGAAACAAACATCAAGAAAACATCAATATCAACTCAGGATCTCAACTCATATATATATACATAACAACTCACTCAAATGTCCCAAGTCTAACAAGAAATGGTTTAGATGGGACCAATCACAAGCCACTCAACTCAACTGACTCGGAGTACTATCAAGACCTAAATGGGAGTTTCTCTTATTCGACAACCATCACCTATGAGCCAGTGATAGTATAACAATCAGAGGTTATTGCCATGTCCATCCATACCTTTCCAGGGCATGAACGCCTCCCTAATCATGGATACCATCGATTAGTCAAGTCCTATCATTTCAGGACAATAAAATGGGAAATATCCAAATTTAACGGTTTGATTCTATGGGAAGCATCCGACTTTAACGGTTCCATCCCTACCTACGTTAGCGGCGTAGTTTCTGGGGTTCGAGTATGGACTATACTCTTACCTGCTTCGGTGCTCGATACTCCTCCCATGACTCCATGCTCATAAGACTCCTTCCAATCATCTCAAACAAGCCCTCACAGCTAGTTTCTTGTAGGACATTGCCAACTCATCAACTCTATTCTCATTTCAACTCAATTAAGTCATAATGGCAAGTCCCATTTAGGACCTCGTCCACTCGTCAATTCTATCCTCCAATAAACTCAATCAAGCCTCATTTAGATAAGAATTTATAACCTCTTCTTAGGACTCATCACAACTCTAAGGCTTTAACCCAACAATTCAAGTAGAATAGCATATTCAAGAAAATTGACTTATGCATCATAATCACATGGTTAAAGAGAACAACAAAAAAATATAATAACAAGTCATCTCCATCAAATCATACTAACATAAAGGTTTTAGGAACTTCTTAGCTCAACAACCTCAACACCAATAAAGTCAAATTAATAGAAGACAAAACTCATTCAAACATAAACCATACTAAGAAACTCTATTCTCATGGACCTCCAACCTCAAAGCAAGAGTAGGGCACATGGGTGGACTCAACCCATGTTTTGTATAGCCTTACATACCTTAGAATAGATTCTTGAAGAAATCTTGTGGTTGGGTCTTCAATGGCAACTTGAATGTTGAAGCTCTTGGAACAACTCTTTGTTAGAAATGGAGAAGAAGAAGAGAGAGGGAGAGAGAGAGAGACTTCTAGGGCTTTTAAAGAGAAGAGAGGGCTAAAAATATGTTCCCAAAATGTTCAAGGATGATACATATATAATATGGGACAAATTCCCAAATTGCCCCTTCTCAAAAGTTCTATAAAATAGGCTAAAATGCTCCAGACGCGATAGTGGCGCGTCGCGCCATTGCAGCGCCAGGCCGATTACGCCTAAAAACCTGCACAACTTTTAGTGGCGCGCCGCGCCAAGGACCAAACTACTGAGGTATATTTTTGGTGCGATAGTGGCGCATCGCGCCCTTACAGCGCCAAGGCCATACTTTCTAGGTTCTGGAAATTTGGCTTGAAAACCCTGCACACCTCATAGTGGCGCGCCGCGCCAGGGGCCAAACTATTGAGGCATGTTTTTGGCGCGATAGTGGCACGTCGCGCCACTGTGGCGCCAAGCCCAGTTTTCCAGCGATTGCAACCCAGGCCTGAAATCCCTGCCGTGCTAGTTCGTCTTAGGACTGTCATATCTTTCGACTCCGGACTCCAAAAATTACATTTTTAGTGGCATTGGAAAGAAGACTCGATAACCTTTAATTTAATAGGTTGTAGGCCACCCAGATTTTCGTCTTTCAAAAGATAGGGTCATTAGAAGTCAACCCCTTATGCGAACTCCTCCTTAAACATAGCCACAACGAATCTTTTGGATTTGATTTGGTCCTAAGGGTCCTTCACGACCCCACATCACCTCTAACGCTGATCAATTTCTCAAAGACTCATCTTAACTCATGCAAATGCTCTACAATACTCGAGTTCGACACTACCTGAATACAAGAAGGGTCCGAATCTTAGGGAAAATTTTGAGGGGTGTTACATTATCTCCTCTTTGGGATCATTCATCCTCAAATGACGAGTGACCAAGAATGGACTCGGGGTACAAATCACAATCAGAATTTATTCAATCAACTAATCAATATCTCAAACAAATTATCAATCAAACTCATAATGCGTAAACAAATTCAAGTCAAGGAAATGGACATTACCTTCAACATTCTCGTCGGTAGGCATGAATAGATGTGGATATTTAGATTTCATGGCTTCCTCCGCTTCCCACATGGCTTCTTCAACAAAATGGTTTCTCCACAAGACTTTGACTAAGGCGATCTCTTTGTTCCTTAACTTGCGAATTTGGCGATAAAGAATTTGGACTGGAACCTCTTCATAAGATAAGCTATCTTTAACTCTAATACTATCAATGGGGACTACTAACGAGGGATCTCCTAAGCACCTTTTCAACATAGAAATATGGAATACCGGATGAATAGAGGCTAGATCTGAAGGTAACTCCAACTCATAAGAAACACTACCAATCCGCCTTAAAATCTGGTAAGGACCAATATATCGAGGACTAAGTTTCCCTTTCTTTCCAAACCTCATGACCCACCTCAAACTCCAAGTATACCCAATCATCCACCTCAAACTCCAAGTCTCTCCTCCTCACATCGGTGTAAGATTTTTGGTGGCTTTGGGCTATCTTTAGCCTATCTTGAATAGCTCTTACCTTCTCCATGGCTTAATGAACAAAATCAGGCCCAATCAACTCTATTTCACCTACCTCAAACCATCCAATAGGTGATCTACACCTCCTCCCATACAAAGCTTCATAAGGAGCTATTTGAATGCTTGCATGATAGCTATTATTATATGCAAACTCTATAAGAGGTAAGTGATCATCCCAATTTCATTTGAAGTCAAGCACATAAGCTCTCAACATATCCTCCAATGTCTGAATGGTGCGCTCCACTTGACCATCCGTCTGGGTATGAAAGGCCGTACTAAGGTTCACCTTTGAACCCAGTCCCTTCTAAAAAGATCTCTAGAATTGGGAGGTGAATTGAGCTCCTCTATCCGAGATGATGGACAAGGGGACTCCATGCAGTCTGACGATCTCTTGAATGTATAAATTCGCATAATCTTCTGCGGTGTCAATGGTCTTAACTGCCAAGAACTGAGCTAATTTCGTCATTCTATCCACAATTACCCAAATGGAATCGTATTGCTTTCGGGACCTCGGCAAGCCTGTAATAAAGTCTATGTTGATCATCTCCTACTTCCATTCCAGAATTTCTATGTTTTGGGATAAACCACAAGGCCTTTGATGCTCGACTTTCACCTATTGGCAGTTCGGACACTTGAAAATAAATTCTGCAATATTTCTCTTCATCCCACTCCACCAATCGACGTCCTTCAAGTCATGATACATTTTTGTAGAGCTGGGATGAATAAAGTATCTAGAACTATGCGTTTCAGCCATAATCCTTCCTCGAATACCATCGACATCTGGCACACACAATTTGTTTTGGTACCTCAACACACCATCCCCCCCTTTGGTGAAAACCATCACTCTTTATTTATGCAAAACTTCTTTCAATCGAAGAAGAATGGGATCCTGATCTTGTTTCTCCTTTACCTCTGCCATGAGTGAGGACGTAGACGCATCTCGAACGTTTACTCCGCCTTCATTGTTCTCTTCTAGTCAAACTCCTAATCAGGCTAATCTATGTACCTCCTTCGCCAACTCCCTCCTTCTCTACTTCACATGGACAGTGCTACCCATAAACAACCTGCTAAGAGCATCAGCAACAACATTAGCTTTACCTGGATGGTAGAGGATGC